>NW_026868262.1:0-60832 GCF_020745735.1 Hemiscyllium ocellatum
TTCAGTGAATAGAACTGCTTGCATTCATGGAATGAAAGGACTGCACGTGTTAATTCATGAGTAGAGCTTATCTCATTGACTCAGTCATTCAATGAAATAAACTGCACGTGTTAATACCATGACTAGAGTTGCTCTCATTCATTCAATGTCTCAAGCTTAATTCATTCACTCAAAGAATGTAAATGCATTCATCCATTCATTGAATCTTCATATCAATGAATCAAGCATCGGGTATTGAATCAATGAATCAAACTTATCTCCTGCATGTAATACATCCAACTGCACTCCTTGAAAATTCAAACAAACCACATTAATTCAGTGACTCAAAACTGCTTTCATTCATTGAATGAAACAAACTGTACATCTTGATGCATCTCCCATTTGTTCAATATCTCAAACTTAACTCATTCGTACAAAGAATTGCATTCGTACGAAGAATTGCATCAAACATCAACCGTACATGCAACGAATCTACAGGTATTCGTTTATTCAACACAACAAACCTAACACATTCATATCATCAAACCAAACCAAACCAAACCATTCAATGATACAAACTTCACATGTTATTTCAAAGAGTAAAGCTTGTCTCATTCATTCAATGTCTCAAGCTTAACTCATTCATACAAAGAATCAATCTGCATTCGTACATGCGTTGCATCAAACTTAAATCGTGCATTCAATGAATCAGAAGTTATTGAATCAATTAAACAAACGTATCTTCTGCATGTAATGAATCAACTTCACTCTTTATTTAATGAAACCCACTGGATCCAACAATTCAATGTCTCGAGCTGGATGCATACATTCAAGGAAAAGAACTGCATGCTTTCATTATTGAATAAAACTTTTATCGTACATTCATTCAATCAATTCAATCATTGATTCGATGAAACAAGCCAAATACATTCATATAATGAATCCAAATGCACTCAGTCATTCAATGAAATACACTCCATCTGATATCTGAGTGAGGAGAGCCTCAATCATTCATTCAATGAGTCAAACGTTACGTGTTGTATCAATGAATCAATATTATCTCTACATATAATACTACAAACAGCACTCCTGCATTTACTGAAACAAACTGCATTCATTCAATGAAGAGAACTGCATGCATTCATGGCATGAAAGGACCTGCACGTGTAAATTCAATGAGTATAGCTTATCTCATTGATTCAGTCATTCAATGAAATAAAATGTACGTGTTAATACCATGACTAGAGTTGCTCTCATTCATTCAATGTCTCAGGCTTAATTCATTCACTCAAAGAATAAAAATGCATTCATCCACTCATGGAATCGTCAAATCAATGAATCAAGCATGGGTATTGAACCAATGAAATAAATCTATCGCCTGCATATAATACAACAAACTGCACCCTTTAAACATTCAAACAAACCGAATTCATTCAGTGACTCAAACTGCATGCATTGATTGAAGGAAACAAACTGCATGTATTCATTCAGTGAGTAGAGCTTAGCTCATTAGTTCAATGTCTCGAGCTTCACGCTATTCATTCAATGAAACGAACTACATTCATTCATCCAATGTATCAAATGCATTCATTCATTCAATGAAACAAACTGTACATTTGATGCATCTCCATTTGTTCAATATCTCAAACTTAACTCATTCGTAAAAAAGAACTGCGTTCGTACGTACATTACATCAAACATAAACAGAAATTCAATGAATCTACAGGTATTCGTTGATTCAAACAACAAACCTAACACATTCATATCATCAAACCAAACCAAACATTCAATGAAATAAACTTCACATGCTATTTCAAAGAGTAGAGCTTGTCTCATTCATTCAATGTCTCAACTTAACTCATTCATACAAGAATCAATATGCATTCGTACTTGCGTTCATTCATTCATGCAATGTATCAAACTGCATTCTGTCATTCAATGAAACAAACTGTACATCTTGATGCATCTCCCATTTGTTCAATATCTCAAACTTAACTCATGCGTACAAAGAACTGCATTCCTACTTACATTACATCAACATCAAACATCAACCGCACATTCAATGAATTCAATTCGTTGATTCAACATAACAAACCTAACACATTCATATCATCAAACCAAACCAAACCATTCAATAAAACAAACTTCACATGCTATTTCAAAGAGCAGAGCGCGTCTCATTCATTCAATGTCTCAAGCTTAACTCATTCATACAAAGAATCAACCTGCATTCGTACATGCGTTGCATTCAATGAATCAGAAGTTATTGAATCAATTAAACAACGTTTCTTCTGCATATAATGAATCAAACATCACTCCTCTATTTAATGAAACACACTGGATCCAAAAACTCAATGGCTCGAGTTGAACGCATACATTCAAGGAAACCAACTCCATGCTTTCATTTATGGAATCAAACTTTAATCATACATTCATTCAATCAATTCAATCATTGATTCGATGACAAGCCAAACACATTCATATAATGAATCCAATTGCACTCAGTCTTTCAATGAAATACACTCCACTTGAAATCAGAGTGAGGAGAGCCTCAATGTGTCAAACGTTACGTATTGTATCAATGAAACAATCTTATCCCTACATATAATACTACAAACAGCACTCTTGTATTTACTGAAACAAACTGCATTCATTCAGTGAATAGAACTGCTTGCATTCATGGAATGAAAGGACCTGCACGTGTTAATTCAATGAGTAGAGCTTATCTCATTGACTCAGTCATTCAATGAAATAAACTGCACGTGTTAATACCATGACTAGAGTTGCTCTCATTCATTCAATGTCTCAAGCTTAATTCATTCACTCAAAGAATGTAAATGCATTCATCCATTCATTGAATCTTCATATCAATGAATCAAGCATCGGGTATTGAATCAATGAATCAAACTTATCTCCTGCATGTAATACATCCAACTGCACTCCTTGAAAATTCAAACAAACCACATTAATTCAGTGACTCAAACTGCTTTCATTCATTGAATGAAACAAACTGTACATCTTGATGCATCTCCATTTGTTCAATATCTCAAACTTAACTCATTCGTACAAAGAATTGCATTCGTACGAAGAATTGCATCAAACATCAACGTACATGCAACGAATCTACAGGTATTCGTTTATTCAACACAACAAACCTAACACAATCATCATCAAACCAAAAAACCAAACCATTCAATGATACAAACTTCACATGTTATTTCAAAGAGTAAAGCTTGTCTCATTCATTCAATGTCTCAAGCTTAACTCATTCATACAAAGAATCAATCTGCATTCGTACATGCGTTGCATCAAACTTAAATCGTGCATTCAATGAATCAGAAGTTATTGAATCAATAAACAAACGTATCTTCTGCATGTAATGAATCAAACTTCACTCCTTTATTTAATGAACCCACTGGATCCAACAATTCAATGTCTCGAGCTGGATGCATACATTCAAGGAAAAGAACTGCATGCTTTCATTTATTGAATAAAACTTTAATCGTACATTCATTCAATCAATTCAATCATTGATTCGATGAAACAAGCCAAATACATTCATTATAATGAATCCAAATGCACTCAGTCATTCAATGAAATACACTCCATCTGATATCTGAGTGAGGAGAGCCTCAATCATTCATTCAATGAGTCAAACGTTAGTGTTGTATCAATGAATCAATATTATCTCCTACATATAATACTACAAACAGCACTCCTGCATTTACTGAAACAAACTGCATTCATTCAATGAAGAGAACTGCATGCATTCATGGCATGAAAGGACCTGCACGTGTAAATTCAATGGAGTATAGCTTATCTCATTGATTCAGTCATTCAATGAAATAAACTGTACGTGTTATTACCATGACTAGAGTTGCTCTCATTCATTCAATGTCTCAGGCTTAATTCATTCACTCAAAGAATAAAAATGCATTCATCCACTCATGGAATCGTCAAATCAATGAATCAAGCATTGGGTATTGAACCAATGAAATAAATCTATCGCCTGCATATAATACAACAAACTGCACCCTTTAAACATTCAAACAAACCGCATTCATTCAGTGACTCAAACTGCATGCATTGATTGAAGGAAACAAACTGCATGTATTCATTCAGTGAGTAGAGCTTAGCTCATTAGTTCAAAGTCTCGAGCTTCACGCTATTCATTCAATGAAACGAACTACATTCATTCATCCAATGTATCAAACTGCATTCATTCATTCAATGAAACAAACTGTACATCTTGATGCATCTCCATTTGTTCAATATCTCAAACTTAACTCATTCGTAAAAAGAACTGCGTTCGTACGTACATTACATCAAACATAAACAGAACATTCAATGAATCTACAGGTATTCGTTGATTCAACACAACAAACCTAACACATTCATATCATCAAACCAAACCAAACCATTCAATGAAATAAACTTCACATGCTATTTCAAAGAGTAGAGCTTGTTCATTCATGCAATGTCTCAAACTTAACTCATTCATACAAAGAATCAATATGCATTCGTACTTGCGTTCATTCATTCATGCAATGTATCAACTGCATTCTGTCATTCAATGAAACAAACTGTACATCTTGATGCATCTCCCATTTGTTCAATATCTCAAACTTAACTCATGCGTACAAAGAACTGCATTCCTACTTACATTACATCAAACATCAAACATCAACCGCACATTCAATGAATTCAATTCGTTGATTCAACATAACAAACCTAACACATTCATATCATCAAACCAAACCAAACCATTCAATAAAAACAAACTTCACATGCTATTTCAAAGAGCAGAGCGCGTCTCATTCATTCAATGTCTCAAGCTTAACTCATTCATACAAAGAATCAACCTGCATTCGTACATGCGTTGCATTCAATGAATCAGAAGTTATTGAATCAATTAAACAAACGTTTCTTCTGCATATAATGAATCAAACATCACTCCTCTATTTAATGAAACACACTGGATCCAAAACTCAATGGCTCGAGTTGAACGCATACATTCAAGGAAACCAACTCCATGCTTTCATTTATGGAATCAAACTTTAATCATACATTCATTCAATCAATTCAATCATTGATTCGATGAAACAAGCCAAACACATTCATATAATGAATCCAATTGCACTCAGTCATTCAATGAAATACACTCCACTTGAAATCAGAGTGAGGAGAGCCTCAATGTGTCAAACGTTACGTATTGTATCAATGAAACAATCTTATCCCCTACATATAATACTACAAACAGCACTCTTGTATTTACTGAAACAAACTGCATTCATTCAGTGAATAGAACTGCTTGCATTCATGGAATGAAAGGACCTGCACGTGTTAATTCAATGAGTAGAGCTTATCTCATTGACTCAGTCATTCAATGAAATAAACTGCACGTGTTAATACCATGACTAGAGTTGCTCTCATTCATTCAATGTCTCAAGCTTAATTCATTCACTCAAGATGTAAATGCATTCATCCATTCATTGAATCTTCATATCAATGAATCAAGCATCGGGTATTGAATCAATGAATCAAACTTATCTCCTGCATGTAATACATCCAACTGCACTCCTTGAAAATTCAAACAAACCACATTAATTCAGTGACTGCATCAACTGCTTTCATTATTGAATGAAACAAACTGTACATCTTGATGCATCTCCCATTTGTTCAATATCTCAAACTTAACTCATTCGTACAAAGAATTGCATTCGTACGAAGAATTGCATCAAACATCAACCGTACATGCAACGATCTACAGGTATTCGTTTATTCAACACAACAAAAAACATTCATATCATCAAACCAAACCAAACCAAACCATTCAATGATACAAACTTCACATGTTATTTCAAAGAGTAAAGCTTGTCTCATTCATTCAATGTCTCAAGCTTAACTCATTCATACAAAGAATCAATCTGCATTCGTATTGCGTTGCATCAAACTTAAATCGTGCATTCAATGAATCAGAAGTTATTGAATCAATTAAACAAAGTATCTTCTGCATGTAATGAATCAAACTTCACTCCTTTATTTAATGAAACCCACTGGATCCAACAATTCAATGTCTCGAGCTGGATGCATACATTCAAGGAAAAGAACTGCATGCTTTCATTTATTGAATAAAACTTTAATCGTACATTCATTCAATCAATTCAATCATTGATTCGATGAAACAAGCCAAATACATTCATATAATGAATCCAAATGCACTCAGTCATTCAATGAAATACACTCCATCTGATATCTGAGTGAGGAGAGCCTCAATCATTCATTCAATGAGTCAAACGTTACGTGTTGTATCAATGAATCAATATTATCTCCTACATATAATACTACAAACAGCACTCCTGCATTTACTGAAACAAACTGCATTCATTCAATGAAGAGAACTGCATGCATTCATGGCATGAAAGGACCTGCACGTGTAAATTCAATCAGTATAGCTTATCTCATTGATTCAGTCATTCAATGAAATAAACTGTACGTGTTAATACCATGACTAGAGTTGCTCTCATTCATTCAATGTCTCAGGCTTAATTCATTCACTCAAAGAATAAAAAATGCATTCATCCACTCATGGAATCGTCAAATCAATGAATCAAGCATTGGGTATTGAACCAATGAAATAAATCTATCGCCTGCATATAATACAACAAACTGCACCCTTTAAACATTCAAACAACCGCATTCATTCAGTGACTCAAACTGCATGCATTGATTGAAGGAAACAAACTGCATGTATTCATTCAGTGAGTAGAGCTTAGCTCATTAGTTCAATGTCTCGAGCTTCACGCTATTCATTCAATGAAACGAACTACATTCATTCATCAATGTATCAAACTGCATTCATTCATTCAATGAAACAAACTGTACATCTTGATGCATCTCCCATTTGTTCAATATCTCAAACTTAACTCATTCGTAAAAAGAACTGCGTTCGTACGTACATTACATCAAACATAAACAGAACATTCAATGAATCTACAGGTATTCGTTGATTCAACACAAAAAACTAACACATTCATATCATCAAACCAAACCAAAACCATTCAATGAAATAAACTTCACATGCTATTTCAAAGAGTAGAGCTTGTCTCATTCATGCAATGTCTCAACTTAACTCATTCATACAAAGAATCAATATGCATTCGTACTTGCGTTCATTCATTCATGCAATGTATCAAACTGCATTCTGTCATTCAATGAACAAACTGTACATCTTGATGCATCTCCCATTTGTTCAATATCTCAAACTTAACTCATGCGTACAAAGAACTGCATTCCTACTTACATTACATCAAACATCAAACATCAACCGCACATTCAATGAATTCAATTCGTTGATTCAACATAACAAACCTAACACATTCATATCATCAAACCAAACCAAACCATTCAATAAAACAAACTTCACATGCTATTTCAAAGAGCAGAGCGCGTCTCATTCATTCAATGTCTCAAGCTTAACTCATTCATACAAAGAATCAACCTGCATTCGCACATGCGTTGCATTCAATGAATCAGAAGTTATTGAATCAATTAAACAAACGTTTCTTCTGCATATAATGAATCAAACATCACTCCTCTATTTAATGAAACACACTGGATCCAAAAACTCAATGGCTCGGGTTGAACGCATACATTCAAGGAAACCAACTCCATCTTTCATTTATGGATTCAAACTTTAATCATACATTCATTCAATCAATTCAATCATTGATTTGATGAAACAAGCCAAACACATTCATATATGAATCCAATTGCACTCAGTCATTCAATGAAATACACTCCACTTGAAATCAGAGTGAGGAGAGCCTCAATGTGTCAAACGTTACGTATTGTATCAATGAAACAATCTTATCCTACATATAATACTACAAACAGCACTCTTGTATTTACTGAAACAAACTGCATTCATTCAGTGAATAGAACTGCTTGCATTCATGGAATGAAAGGACCTGCACGTGTTAATTCAATGAGTAGAGCTTATCTCATTGACTCAGTCATTCAATGAAATAAACTGCACGTGTTAATACCATGACTAGAGTTGCTTCATTCATTCAATGTCTCAAGCTTAATTCATTCACTCAAAGAATGTAAATGCATTCATCCATTCATTGAATCTTCATATCAATGAATCAAGCATCGGGTATTGAATCAATGAATCAACTTATCTCCTGCATGTAATACATCCAACTGCACTCCTTGAAAATTCAAAACAACCACATTAATTCAGTGACTCAAACTGCTTTCATTCATTGAATGAAACAAACTGTACATCTTGATGCATCTCCCATTTGTTCAATATCTCAAACTTAACTCATTCGTACAAAGAATTGCATTCGTACGAAGAATTGCATCAAAACATCAACCGTACATGCAACGAATCTACAGGTATTCGTTTATTCAACACAACAAACCTAACACATTCATATCATCAAAACCAAACCAAACCAAACCATTCAATGATACAAACTTCACATGTTATTTCAAAGAGTAAAGCTTGTCTCATTCATTCAATGTCTCAAGCTTAACTCATTCATACAAAGAATCAATCTGCATTCGTACATGCGTTGCATCAAACTTAAATCGTGCATTCAATGAATCAGAAGTTATTGAATCAATTAAACAAACGTATCTTCTGCATGTAATGAATCAAACTTCACTCCTTTATTTAATGAAACCCACTGGATCCAACAATTCAATGTCTCGAGCTGGATGCATACATTCAAGGAAAAGAACTGCATGCTTTCATTTATTGAATAAAACTTTAATCGTACATTCATTCAATCAATTCAATCATTGATTCGATGAAACAAGCCAATTACATTCATATAATGAATCAAATGCACTCAGTCATTCAATGAAATACACTCCATCTGATATCTGAGTGAGGAGAGCCTCAATCATTCATTCAATGAGTCAAAACGTTACGTGTTGTATCAATGAATCAATATTATCTCTACATATAATACTACAAACAGCACTCCTGCATTTACTGAAAACAAACTGCATTCATTCAATGAAGAGAACTGCATGCATTCATGGCATGAAAGGACTGCACGTGTAAATTCAATGAGTATAGTTATTACTCATTGATTCAGTCATTCAATGAAATAAACTGTACGTGTTATTACCATGACTAGAGTTGCTCTCATTCATTCAATGTCTCAGGCTTAATTATTCACTCAAAGAATAAAAATGCATTCATCCACTCATGGAATCGTCAAATCAATGAATCAAGATTGGGTATTGAACCAATGAAATAAATCTATCGCCTGCATATAATACAACAAACTGCACCCCTTTAAAACATTCAAACAAACCGCATCATTCAGTGACTCAAACTGCATGCATTGATTGAAGGAAACAAACTGCATGTATTCATTCAGTGAGTAGAGCTTAGCTCATTAGTTCAATGTCTCGAGCTTCACGTATTCATTCAATGAAACGAACTACATTCATTCATCCAATGTATCAAACTGCATTCATTCATTCAATGAAACAAACTGTACATCTTGATGCATCTCCATTTGTTCAATATCTAAACTTAACTCATTCGTAAAAAGAACTGCGTTCGTACGTACATTACATCAAACATAAACAGAACATTCAATGAATCTACAGGTATTCGTTGATTCAACACAACAAACCTAACACATTCATATCATCAAACCAAACCAAACCATTCAATGAAATAAACTTCACATGCTATTTCAAAGAGTAGAGCTTGTCTCATTCATTCAATGTCTCAAACTTAACTCATTCATACAAAGAATCAATATGCATTCGTACTTGCGTTCATTCATTCATGCAAAGTATCAAACTGCATTCTGTCATTCAATGAAACAAAACAAACTGTACATCTTGATGCATCTCCCATTTGTTCAATATCTCAAACTTAACTCATGCGTACAAAGAACTGCATTCCTACTTACATTACATCAAACATCAAAATCAACCGCACATTCAATGAATTCAATTCGTTGATTCAACATAACAAACCTAACACATTCATATCATCAAACCAAACCAAACCATTCAATAAAACAAACTTCACATGCTATTTCAAAGAGCAGAGCGCGTCTCATTCATTCAATGTCTCAAGCTTAAACTCATTCATACAAAGAATCAACCTGCATTCGTACATGCGTTGCATTCAATGAATCAGAAGTTATTGAATCAATTAACAAACGTTTCTTCTGCATATAATGAATCAAACATCACTCCTCTATTTAATGAAACACACTGGATCCAAAAACTCAATGGCTCGAGTTGAACGCATACATTCAAGGAAACCAACTCCATGCTTTCATTTATGGAATCAAACTTTAATCATACATTCATTCAATCAATTCAATCATTGATTCGATGAAAACAAGCAAACACATTCATATAATGAATCCAATTGCACTCAGTCATTCAATGAAATACACTCCACTTGAAATCAGAGTGAGGAGAGCCTCAATGTGTCAAACGTTACGTATTGTATCAATGAAACAATCTTATCCCTACATATAATATACAAACAGCACTCTTGTATTTACTGAAACAAACTGCATTCATTCAGTGAATAGAACTGCTTGCATTCATGGAATGAAGGACCTGCACGTGTTAATTCAATGAGTAGAGCTTATCTCATTGACTCAGTCATTCAATGAAATAAACTGCACGTGTTAATACCATGACTAGAGTTGCTTCATTCATTCAATGTCTCAAGCTTAATTCATTCACTCAAAGAATGTAAATGCATTCATCATTCATTGAATCTTCATATCAATGAATCAAGCATCGGGTATTGAATCAATGAATCAAATTATCTCCTGCATGTAATACATCCAACTGCACTCCTTGAAAATTCAAACAAACCACATTAATTCAGTGACTCAAACTGCTTTCATTCATTGAATGAAACAAACTGTACATCTTGATGCATCTCCCATTTGTTCAATATCTCAAACTTAACTCATTCGTACAAAGAATTGCATTCGTACGAAGAATTGCATCAAACATCAACCGTACATGCAACGAATCTACAGGTATTCGTTTATTCAAACAACAAACCTAACACATTCATATCATCAAACCAAACCAAACCAAACATTCAATGATACAAACTTCACATGTTATTTCAAAGAGTAAAGCTTGTCTCTTTCATTCAATGTCTCAAGCTTAACTCATTCATACAAAGAATCAATCTGCATTCGTACATGCGTTGCATCAAACTTAAATCGTGCATTCAATGAATCAGAAGTTATTGAATCAATTAAACAAACGTATCTTCTGCATGTAATGAATCAAACTTCACTCCTTTATTTAATGAAACCCACTGGATCCAACAATTCAATGTCTCGAGCTGGATGCATAATTCAAGGAAAAGAACTGCATGCTTTCATTTATTGAATAAAACTTTAATCGTACATTCATTCAATCAATTCAATCATTGATTCGATGAAACAAGCCAAATACATTCATATAATGAATCCAAATGCACTCAGTCATTCAATGAAATACACTCCATTTGATATCTGAGTGAGGAGAGCCTCAATCATTCATTCAATGAGTCAAACGTTACGTGTTGTATCAATGAATCAATATTATCTCCTACATATAATACTACAAACAGCACTCCGCATTTACTGAAACAAACTGCATTCATTCAATGAAGAGAACTGCATGCATTCATGGCATGAAAGGACCTGCACGTGTAAATTCAATGAGTATAGCTTATCTCATTGATTCAGTCATTCAATGAAATAAACTGTACGTGTTAATACCATGACTAGAGTTGCTCTCATTCATTCAATGTCTCAGGCTTAATTCATTCACTCAAAGAATAAAAATACATTCATCCACTCATGGAATCGTCAAATCAATGAATCAAGCATTGGGTATTGAACCAATGAAATAAATCTATCGCCTGCATATAATACAACAAACTGCACCCCTTTAAACATTCAAACAAACCGCATTCATTCAGTGACTCAAACTGCATGCATTGATTGAAGGAAACAAACTGCATGTATTCATTCAGTGAGTAGAGATTAGCTCATTAGTTCAATGTCTCGAGCTTCACGCTATTCATTCAATGAAACGAACTACATTCATTCATCCAATGTATCAAACTGCATTCATTCATTCATGAAACAAACTGTACATCTTGATGCATCTCCCATTTGTTCAATATCTCAAACTTAACTCATTCGTAAAAAGAACTGCGTTCGTACGTACATTACATCAAACATAAACAGAACATTCAATGAATCTACAGGTATTCGTTGATTCAACACAACAAACCTAACACATTCATATCATCAAACCAAACCAAACCATTCAATGAAATAAACTTCACATGCTATTTCAAAGAGTAGAGCTTGTCTCATTCATGCAATGTCTCAAACTTAACTCATTCATACAAAGAATCAATTTGCATTCGTACTTGCGTTCATTCATTCATGCAATGTATCAAACTGCATTCTGTCATTCAATGAAACAAACTGTACATCTTGATGCATCTCCCATTTGTTCAATATCTCAAACTTAACTCATGCGTACAAAGAACTGCATTCCTACTTACATTACATCAAACATCAAACATCAACCGCACATTCAATGAATTCAATTCGTTGATTCAACATAACAAACCTAACACATTCATATCATCAAACCAAACCAACCATTCAATAAAACAAACTTCACATGCTATTTCAAAGAGCAGAGCGCGTCTCATTCATTCAATGTCTCAAGCTTAACTCATTCATACAAAGAATCAACCTGCATTCGCACATGCGTTGCATTCAATGAATCAGAAGTTATTGAATCAATTAAACAAACGTTTCTTCTGCATATAATGAATCAAACATCACTCCTCTATTTAATGAAACACACTGGATCCAAAAACTCAATGGCTCGGGTTGAACGCATACATTCAAGGAAACCAACTCCATGCTTTCATTTATGGAATCAAACTTTAATCATACATTCATTCAATCAATTCAATCATTGATTTGATGAAACAAGCCAAACACATTCATATAATGAATCCAATTGCACTCAGTCATTCAATGAAATACACTCCACTTGAAATCAGAGTGAGGAGAGCCTCAATGTGTCAAACGTTACGTATTGTATCAAGGAAACAATCTTATCCTCTACATATAATACTACAAACAGCACTCTTGTATTTACTGAAACAAACTGCATTCATTCAGTGAATAGAACTGCTTGCATTCATGGAATGAAAGGACCTGCACGTGTTAATTCAATGAGTAGAGCTTATCTCATTGACTCAGTCATTCAATGAAATAAACTGCACGTGTTAATACCATGACTAGAGTTGCTCTCATTCATTCAATGTCTCAAGCTTAATTCATTCACTCAAAGAATGTAAATGCATTCATCCATTCATTGAATCTTCATATCAATGAATCAAGCATCGGGTATTGAATCAATGAATCAAACTTATCTCCTGCATGTAATACATCCAACTGCACTCCTTGAAAATTCAAACAAACCACATTAATTCAGTGACTCAAACTGCTTTCATTCATTGAATGAAACAAACTGTACATCTTGATGCATCTCCCATTTGTTCAATATCTCAAACTTAACTCATTCGTACAAAGAATTGCATTCGTACGAAGAATTGCATCAAACATCAACCGTACATGCAACGAATCTACAGGTATTCGTTTATTCAACACAACAAACCTAACACATTCATATCATCAAACCAAACCAAACCAAACCATTCAATGATACAAACTTCACATGTTATTTCAAAGAGTAAAGCTTGTCTCATTCATTCAATGTCTCAAGCTTAACTCATTCATACAAAGAATCAATCTGCATTCGTACATGCGTTGCATCAAACTTAAATCGTGCATTCAATGAATCAGAAGTTATTGAATCAATTAAACAAACGTATCTTCTGCATGTAATGAATCAAACTTCACTCCTTTATTTAATGAAACCCACTGGATCCAACAATTCAATGTCTCGAGCTGGATGCATACATTCAAGGAAAAGAACTGCATGCTTTCATTTATTGAATAAAACTTTAATCGTACATTCATTCAATCAATTCAATCATTGATTCGATGAAACAAGCCAAATACATTCATATAATGAATCCAAATGCACTCAGTCATTCAATGAAATACACTCCATCTGATATCTGAGTGAGGAGAGCCTCAATCATTCATTAGTGAGTCAAACGTTACGTGTTGTATCAATGAATCAATATTATCTCCTACATATAATACTACAAACAGCACTCCTGCATTTACTGAAACAAACTGCATTCATTCAATGAAGAGAACTGCATGCATTCATGGCATGAAAGGACCTGCACGTGTAAATTCAATGAGTATAGCTTATCTCATTGATTCAGTCATTCAATGAAATAAACTGTACGTGTTAATACCATGACTAGAGTTGCTCTCATTCATTCAATGTCTCAGGCTTAATTCATTCACTCAAAGAATAAAAATACATTCATCCACTCATGGAATCGTCAAATCAATGAATCAAGCATTGGGTATTGAACCAATGAAATAAATCTATCGCCTGCATATAATACAACAAACTGCACCCCTTTAAACATTCAAACAAACCGCATTCATTCAGTGACTCAAACTGCATGCATTGATTGAAGGAAACAAACTGCATGTATTCATTCAGTGAGTAGAGATTAGCTCATTAGTTCAATGTCTCGAGCTTCACGCTATTCATTCAATGAAACGAACTACATTCATTCATCCAATGTATCAAACTGCATTCATTCATTCAATGAAACAAACTGTACATCTTGATGCATCTCCCATTTGTTCAATATCTCAAACTTAACTCATTCGTAAAAAGAACTGCGTTCGTACGTACATTACATCAAACATAAACAGAACATTCAATGAATCTACAGGTATTCGTTGATTCAACACAACAAACCTAACACATTCATATCATCAAACCAAACCAAACCATTCAATGAAATAAACTTCACATGCTATTTCAAAGAGTAGAGCTTGTCTCATTCATTCAATGTCTCAAACTTAACTCATTCATACAAAGAATCAATATGCATTCGTACTTGCGTTCATTCATTCATGCAATGTATCAAACTGCATTCTGTCATTCAATGAAACAAACTGTACATCTTGATGCATCTCCCATTTGTTCAATATCTCAAACTTAACTCATGCGTACAAAGAACTGCATTCCTACTTACATTACATCAAACATCAAACATCAACCGCACATTCAATGAATTCAATTCGTTGATTCAACATAACAAACCTAACACATTCATATCATCAAACCAAACCAAACCATTCAATAAAACAAACTTCACATGCTATTTCAAAGAGCAGAGCGCGTCTCATTCATTCAATGTCTCAAGCTTAACTCATTCATACAAAGAATCAACCTGCATTCGCACATGCGTTGCATTCAATGAATCAGAAGTTATTGAATCAATTAAACAAACGTTTCTTCTGCATATAATGAATCAAACATCACTCCTCTATTTAATGAAACACACTGGATCCAAAAACTCAATGGCTCGGGTTGAACGCATACATTCAAGGAAACCAACTCCATGCTTTCATTTATGGAATCAAACTTTAATCATACATTCATTCAATCAATTCAATCATTGATTTGATGAAACAAGCCAAACACATTCATATAATGAATCCAATTGCACTCAGTCATTCAATGAAATACACTCCACTTGAAATCAGAGTGAGGAGAGCCTCAATGTGTCAAACGTTACGTATTGTATCAAGGAAACAATCTTATCCCCTACATATAATACTACAAACAGCACTCTTGTATTTACTGAAACAAACTGCATTCATTCAGTGAATAGAACTGCTTGCATTCATGGAATGAAAGGACCTGCACGTGTTAATTCAATGAGTAGAGCTTATCTCATTGACTCAGTCATTCAATGAAATAAACTGCACGTGTTAATACCATGACTAGAGTTGCTCTCATTCATTCAATGTCTCAAGCTTAATTCATTCACTCAAAGAATGTAAATGCATTCATCCATTCATTGAATCTTCATATCAATGAATCAAGCATCGGGTATTGAATCAATGAATCAAACTTATCTCCTGCATGTAATACATCCAACTGCACTCCTTGAAAATTCAAACAAACCACATTAATTCAGTGACTCAAACTGCTTTCATTCATTGAATGAAACAAACTGTACATCTTGATGCATCTCCCATTTGTTCAATATCTCAAACTTAACTCATTCGTACAAAGAATTGCATTCGTACGAAGAATTGCATCAAACATCAACCGTACATGCAACGAATCTACAGGTATTCGTTTATTCAACACAACAAACCTAACACATTCATATCATCAAACCAAACCAAACCAAACCATTCAATGATACAAACTTCACATGTTATTTCAAAGAGTAAAGCTTGTCTCATTCATTCAATGTCTCAAGCTTAACTCATTCATACAAAGAATCAATCTGCATTCGTACATGCGTTGCATCAAACTTAAATCGTGCATTCAATGAATCAGAAGTTATTGAATCAATTAAACAAACGTATCTTCTGCATGTAATGAATCAAACTTCACTCCTTTATTTAATGAAACCCACTGGATCCAACAATTCAATGTCTCGAGCTGGATGCATACATTCAAGGAAAAGAACTGCATGCTTTCATTTATTGAATAAAACTTTAATCGTACATTCATTCAATCAATTCAATCATTGATTCGATGAAACAAGCCAAATACATTCATATAATGAATCCAAATGCACTCAGTCATTCAATGAAATACACTCCATCTGATATCTGAGTGAGGAGAGCCTCAATCATTCATTCAATGAGTCAAACGTTACGTGTTGTATCAATGAATCAATATTATCTCCTACATATAATACTACAAACAGCACTCCTGCATTTACTGAAACAAACTGCATTCATTCAATGAAGAGAACTGCATGCATTCATGGCATGAAAGGACCTGCACGTGTAAATTCAATCAGTATAGCTTATCTCATTGATTCAGTCATTCAATGAAATAAACTGTACGTGTTAATACCATGACTAGAGTTGCTCTCATTCATTCAATGTCTCAGGCTTAATTCATTCACTCAAAGAATAAAAATGCATTCATCCACTCATGGAATCGTCAAATCAATGAATCAAGCATTGGGTATTGAACCAATGAAATAAATCTATCGCCTGCATATAATACAACAAACTGCACCCCTTTAAACATTCAAACAAACCGCATTCATTCAGTGACTCAAACTGCATGCATTGATTGAAGGAAACAAACTGCATGTATTCATTCAGTGAGTAGAGCTTAGCTCATTAGTTCAATGTCTCGAGCTTCACGCTATTCATTCAATGAAACGAACTACATTCATTCATCCAATGTATCAAACTGCATTCATTCATTCAATGAAACAAACTATACATTTGATGCATCTCCCATTTGTTCAATATCTCAAACTTAACTCATTCGTAAAAAGAACTGCGTTCGTACGTACATTACATCAAACATAAACAGAACATTCAATGAATCTACAGGTATTCGTTGATTCAACACAACAAACCTAACACATTCATATCATCAAACCAAACCAAACCATTCAATGAAATAAACTTCACATGCTATTTCAAAGAGTAGAGCTTGTCTCATTCATGCAATGTCTCAAACTTAACTCATTCATACAAAGAATCAATATGCATTCGTACTTGCGTTCATTCATTCATGCAATGTATCAAACTGCATTCTGTCATTCAATGAAACAAACTGTACATCTTGATGCATCTCCCATTTGTTCAATATCTCAAACTTAACTCATGCGTACAAAGAACTGCATTCCTACTTACATTACATCAAACATCAAACATCAACCGCACATTCAATGAATTCAATTCGTTGATTCAACATAACAAACCTAACACATTCATATCATCAAACCAAACCAAACCATTCAATAAAACAAACTTCACATGCTATTTCAAAGAGCAGAGCGCGTCTCATTCATTCAATGTCTCAAGCTTAACTCATTCATACAAAGAATCAACCTGCATTCGCACATGCGTTGCATTCAATGAATCAGAAGTTATTGAATCAATTAAACAAACGTTTCTTCTGCATATAATGAATCAAACATCACTCCTCTATTTAATGAAACACACTGGATCCAAAAACTCAATGGCTCGAGTTGAACGCATACATTCAAGGAAACCAACTCCATGCTTTCATTTATGGAATCAAACTTTAATCATACATTCATTCAATCAATTCAATCATTGATTTGATGAAACAAGCCAAACACATTCATATAATGAATCCAATTGCACTCAGTCATTCAATGAAATACACTCCACTTGAAATCAGAGTGAGGAGAGCCTCAATGTGTCAAACGTTACGTATTGTATCAAGGAAACAATCTTATCCCCTACATATAATACTACAAACAGCACTCTTGTATTTACTGAAACAAACTGCATTCATTCAGTGAATAGAACTGCTTGCATTCATGGAATGAAAGGACCTGCACGTGTTAATTCAATGAGTAGAGCTTATCTCATTGACTCAGTCATTCAATGAAATAAACTGCACGTGTTAATACCATGACTAGAGTTGCTCTCATTCATTCAATGTCTCAAGCTTAATTCATTCACTCAAAGAATGTAAATGCATTCATCCATTCATTGAATCTTCATATCAATGAATCAAGCATCGGGTATTGAATCAATGAATCAAACTTATCTCCTGCATGTAATACATCCAACTGCACTCCTTGAAAATTCAAACAAACCACATTAATTCAGTGACTCAAACTGCTTTCATTCATTGAATGAAACAAACTGTACATCTTGATGCATCTCCCATTTGTTCAATATCTCAAACTTAACTCATTCGTACAAAGAATTGCATTCGTACGAAGAATTGCATCAAACATCAACCGTACATGCAACGAATCGACAGGTATTCGTTTATTCAACACAACAAACATTCATATCATCAAACCAAACCAAACCAAACCATTCAATGATACAAACTTCACATGTTATTTCAAAGAGTAAAGCTTGTCTCATTCATTCAATGTCTCAAGCTTAACTCATTCATACAAAGAATCAATCTGCATTCGTACATGCGTTGCATCAAACTTAAATCGTGCATTCAATGAATCAGAAGTTATTGAATCAATTAAACAAACGTATCTTCTGCATGTAATGAATCAAACTTCACTCCTTTATTTAATGAAACCCACTGGATCCAACAATTCAATGTCTCGAGCTGGATGCATACATTCAAGGAAAAGAACTGCATGCTTTCATTTATTGAATAAAACTTTAATCGTACATTCATTCAATCAATTCAATCATTGATTCGATGAAACAAGCCAAATACATTCATATAATGAATCCAAATGCACTCAGTCATTCAATGAAATACACTCCATCTGATATCTGAGTGAGGAGAGCCTCAATCATTCATTCAATGAGTCAAACGTTACGTGTTGTATCAATGAATCAATATTATCTCCTACATATAATACTACAAACAGCACTCCTGCATTTACTGAAACAAACTGCATTCATTCAATGAAGAGAACTGCATGCATTCATGGCATGAAAGGACCTGCACGTGTAAATTCAATGAGTATAGCTTATCTCATTGATTCAGTCATTCAATGAAATAAACTGTACGTGTTAATACCATGACTAGAGTTGCTCTCATTCATTCAATGTCTCAGGCTTAATTCATTCACTCAAAGAATAAAAATGCATTCATCCACTCATGGAATCGTCAAATCAATGAATCAAGCATTGGGTATTGAACCAATGAAATAAATCTATCGCCTGCATATAATACAACAAACTGCACCCCTTTAAACATTCAAACAAACCGCATTCATTCAGTGACTCAAACTGCATGCATTGATTGAAGGAAACAAACTGCATGTATTCATTCAGTGAGTAGAGCTTAGCTCATTAGTTCAATGTCTCGAGCTTCACGCTATTCATTCAATGAAACGAACTACATTCATTCATCCAATGTATCAAACTGCATTCATTCATTCAATGAAACAAACTGTACATCTTGATGCATCTCCCATTTGTTCAATATCTCAAACTTAACTCATTCGTAAAAAGAACTGCGTTCGTACGTACATTACATCAAACATAAACAGAACATTCAATGAATCTACAGGTATTCGTTGATTCAACACAACAAACCTAACACATTCATATCATCAAACCAAACCAAACCATTCAATGAAATAAACTTCACATGCTATTTCAAAGAGTAGAGCTTGTCTCATTCATGCAATGTCTCAAACTTAACTCATTCATACAAAGAATCAATGTGCATTCGTACTTGCGTTCATTCATTCATGCAATGTATCAAAATGCATTCTGTCATTCAATGAAACAAACTGTACATCTTGATGCATCTCCCATTTGTTCAATATCTCAAACTTAACTCATGCGTACAAAGAACTGCATTCCTACTTACATTACATCAAACATCAAACATCAACCGCACATTCAATGAATTCAATTCGTTGATTCAACATAACAAACCTAACACATTCATATCATCAAACCAAACCAAACCATTCAATAAAACAAACTTCACATGCTATTTCAAAGAGCAGAGCGCGTCTCATTCATTCAATGTCTCAAGCTTAACTCATTCATACAAAGAATCAACCTGCATTCGCACATGCGTTGCATTCAATGAATCAGAAGTTATTGAATCAATTAAACAAACGTTTCTTCTGCATATAATGAATCAAACATCACTCCTCTATTTAATGAAACACACTGGATCCAAAAACTCAATGGCTCGAGTTGAACGCATACATTCAAGGAAACCAGCTCCATGCTTTCATTTATGGAATCAAACTTTAATCATACATTCATTCAATCAATTCAATCATTGATTCGATGAAACAAGCCAAACACATTCATATAATGAATCCAATTGCACTCAGTCATTCAATGAAATACACTCCACTTGAAATCAGAGTGAGGAGAGCCTCAATGTGTCAAACGTTACGTATTGTGTCAATGAAACAATCTTATCCTCTACATATAATACTACAAACAGCACTCTTGTATTTACTGAAACAAACTGCATTCATTCAGTGAATAGAACTGCTTGCATTCATGGAATGAAAGGACCTGCACGTGTTAATTCAATGAGTAGAGCTTATCTCATTGACTCAGTCATTCAATGAAATAAACTGCACGTGTTAATACCATGACTAGAGTTGCTCTCATTCATTCAATGTCTCAAGCTTAATTCATTCACTCAAAGAATGTAAATGCATTCATCCATTCATTGAATCTTCATATCAATGAATCAAGCATCGGGTATTGAATCAATGAATCAAACTTATCTCCTGCATGTAATACATCCAACTGCACTCCTTGAAAATTCAAACAAACCACATTAATTCAGTGACTCAAACTGCTTTCATTCATTGAATGAAACAAACTGTACATCTTGATGCATCTCCCATTTGTTCAATATCTCAAACTTACCTCATTCGTACAAAGAATTGCATTCGTACGAAGAATTGCATCAAACATCAACCGTACATGCAACGAATCTACAGGTATTCGTTTATTCAACACAACAAACCTAACACATTCATATCATCAAACCAAACCAAACCAAACCATTCAATGATACAAACTTCACATGTTATTTCAAAGAGTAAAGCTTGTCTCATTCATTCAATGTCTCAAGCTTAACTCATTCATACAAAGAATCAATCTGCATTCGTACATGCGTTGCATCAAACTTAAATCGTGCATTCAATGAATCAGAAGTTATTGAATCAATTAAACAAACGTATCTTCTGCATGTAATGAATCAAACTTCACTCCTTTATTTAATGAAACCCACTGGATCCAACAATTCAATGTCTCGAGCTGGATGCATACATTCAAGGAAAAGAACTGCATGCTTTCATTTATTGAATAAAACTTTAATCGTACATTCATTCAATCAATTCAATCATTGATTCGATGAAACAAGCCAAATACATTCATATAATGAATCCAAATGCACTCAGTCATTCAATGAAATACACTCCATCTGATATCTGAGTGAGTAGAGCCTCAATCATTCATTCAATGAGTCAAACGTTACGTGTTGTATCAATGAATCAATATTATCTCCTACATATAATACTACAAACAGCACTCCTGCATTTACTGAAACAAACTGCATTCATTCAATGAAGAGAACTGCATGCATTCATGGCATGAAAGGACCTGCACGTGTAAATTCAATGAGTATAGCTTATCTCATTGATTCAGTCATTCAATGAAATAAACTGTACGTGTTAATACCATGACTAGAGTTGCTCTCATTCATTCAATGTCTCAGGCTTAATTCATTCACTCAAAGAATAAAAATGCATTCATCCACTCATGGAATCGTCAAATCAATGAATCAAGCATTGGGTATTGAACCAATGAAATAAATCTATCGCCTGCATATAATACAACAAACTGCACCCCTTTAAACATTCAAACAAACCGCATTCATTCAGTGACTCAAACTGCATGCATTGATTGAAGGAAACAAACTGCATGTATTCATTCAGTGAGTAGAGCTTAGCTCATTAGTTCAATGTCTCGAGCTTCACGCTATTCATTCAATGAAACGAACTACATTCATTCATCCAATGTATCAAACTGCATTCATTCATTCAATGAAACAAACTGTACATCTTGATGCATCTCCCATTTGTTCAATATCTCAAACTTAACTCATTCGTAAAAAGAACTGCGTTCGTACGTACATTACATCAAACATAAACAGAACATTCAATGAATCTACAGGTATTCGTTGATTCAACACAACAAACATTCATATCATCAAACCAAACCAAACCAAACCATTCAATGAAATAAACTTCACATGCTATTTCAAAGAGTAGAGCTTGTCTCATTCATGCAATGTCTCAAACTTAACTCATTCATACAAAGAATCAATATGCATTCGTACTTGCGTTCATTCATTCATGCAATGTATCAAACTGCATTCTGTCATTCAATGAAACAAACTGTACATCTTGATGCATCTCCCATTTGTTCAATATCTCAAACTTAACTCATGCGTACAAAGAACTGCATTCCTACTTACATTACATCAAACATCAAACATCAACCGCACATTCAATGAATTCAATTCGTTGATTCAACATAACAAACCTAACACATTCATATCATCAAACCAAACCAAACCATTCAATAAAACAAACTTCACATGCTATTTCAAAGAGCAGAGCGCGTCTCATTCATTCAATGTCTCAAGCTTAACTCATTCATACAAAGAATCAACCTGCATTCGCACATGCGTTGCATTCAATGAATCAGAAGTTATTGAATCAATTAAACAAACGTTTCTTCTGCATATAATGAATCAAACATCACTCCTCTATTTAATGAAACACACTGGATCCAAAAACTCAATGGCTCGAGTTGAACGCATACATTCAAGGAAACCAACTCCATGCTTTCATTTATGGAATCAAACTTTAATCATACATTCATTCAATCAATTCAATCATTGATTCGATGAAACAAGCCAAACACATTCATATAATGAATCCAATTGCACTCAGTCATTCAATGAAATACACTCCACTTGAAATCAGAGTGAGGAGAGCCTCAATGTGTCAAACGTTACGTATTGTATCAATGAAACAATCTTATCCTCTACATATAATACTACAAACAGCACTCTTGTATTTACTGAAACAAACTGCATTCATTCAGTGAATAGAACTGCTTGCATTCATGGAATGAAAGGACCTGCACGTGTTAATTCAATGAGTAGAGCTTATCTCATTGACTCAGTCATTCAATGAAATAAACTGCACGTGTTAATACCATGACTAGAGTTGCTCTCATTCATTCAATGTCTCAAGCTTAATTCATTCACTCAAAGAATGTAAATGCATTCATCCATTCATTGAATCTTCATATCAATGAATCAAGCATCGGGTATTGAATCAATGAATCAAACTTATCTCCTGCATGTAATACATCCAACTGCACTCCTGGAAAATTCAAACAAACCACATTAATTCAGTGACTCAAACTGCTTTCATTCATTGAATGAAACAAACTGTACATCTTGATGCATCTCCCATTTGTTCAATATCTCAAACTTAACTCATTCGTACAAAGAATTGCATTCGTACGAAGAATTGCATCAAACATCAACCGTACATGCAACGAATCTACAGGTATTCGTTTATTCAACACAACAAACCTAACACATTCATATCATCAAACCAAACCAAACCAAACCATTCAATGATACAAACTTCACATGTTATTTCAAAGAGTAAAGCTTGTCTCATTCATTCAATGTCTCAAGCTTAACTCATTCATACAAAGAATCAATCTGCATTCGTACATGCGTTGCATCAAACTTAAATCGTGCATTCAATGAATCAGAAGTTATTGAATCAATTAAACAAACGTATATAATGAATCAAACTTCACTCCTTTATTTAATGAAACCCACTGGATCCAACAATTCAATGTCTCGAGCTGGATGCATACATTCAAGGAAAAGAACTGCATGCTTTCATTTATTGAATAAAACTTTAATCGTACATTCATTCAATCAATTCAATCATTGATTCGATGAAACAAGCCAAATACATTCATATAATGAATCCAAATGCACTCAGTCATTCAATGAAATACACTCCATCTGATATCTGAGTGAGGAGAGCCTCAATCATTCATTCAATGAGTCAAACGTTACGTGTTGTATCAATGAATCAATATTATCTCCTACATATAATACTACAAACAGCACTCCTGCATTTACTGAAACAAACTGCATTCATTCAATGAAGAGAACTGCATGCATTCATGGCATGAAAGGACCTGCACGTGTAAATTCAATGAGTATAGCTTATCTCATTGATTCAGTCATTCAATGAAATAAACTGTACGTGTTAATACCATGACTAGAGTTGCTCTCATTCATTCAATGTCTCAGGCTTAATTCATTCACTCAAAGAATAAAAATGCATTCATCCACTCATGGAATCGTCAAATCAATGAATCAAGCATTGGGTATTGAACCAATGAAATAAATCTATCGCCTGCATATAATACAACAAACTGCACCCCTTTAAACATTCAAACAAACCGCATTCATTCAGTGACTCAAACTGCATGCATTGATTGAAGGAAACAAACTGCATGTATTCATTCAGTGAGTAGAGCTTAGCTCATTAGTTCAATGTCTCGAGCTTCACGCTATTCATTCAATGAAACGAACTACATTCATTCATCCAATGTATCAAACTGCATTCATTCATTCAATGAAACAAACTGTACATCTTGATGCATCTCCCATTTGTTCAATATCTCAAACTTAACTCATTCGTAAAAAGAACTGCGTTCGTACGTACATTACATCAAACATAAACAGAACATTCAATGAATCTACAGGTATTCGTTGATTCAACACAACAAACCTAACACATTCATATCATCAAACCAAACCAAACCATTCAATGAAATAAACTTCACATGCTATTTCAAAGAGTAGAGCTTGTCTCATTCATTCAATGTCTCAAACTTAACTCATTCATACAAAGAATCAATATGCATTCGTACTTGCGTTCATTCATTCATGCAATGTATCAAAATGCATTCTGTCATTCAATGAAACAAACTGTACATCTTGATGCATCTCCCATTTGTTCAATATCTCAAACTTAACTCATGCGTACAAAGAACTGCATTCCTACTTACATTACATCAAACATCAAACATCAACCGCACATTCAATGAATTCAATTCGTTGATTCAACATAACAAACCTAACACATTCATATCATCAAACCAAACCAAACCATTCAATAAAACAAACTTCACATGCTATTTCAAAGAGCAGAGCGCGTCTCATTCATTCAATGTCTCAAGCTTAACTCATTCATACAAAGAATCAACCTGCATTCGCACATGCGTTGCATTCAATGAATCAGAAGTTATTGAATCAATTAAACAAACGTTTCTTCTGCATATAATGAATCAAACATCACTCCTCTATTTAATGAAACACACTGGATCCAAAAACTCAATGGCTCGAGTTGAACGCATACATTCAAGGAAACCAGCTCCATGCTTTCATTTATGGAATCAAACTTTAATCATACATTCATTCAATCAATTCAATCATTGATTCGATGAAACAAGCCAAACACATTCATATAATGAATCCAATTGCACTCAGTCATTCAATGAAATACACTCCACTTGAAATCAGAGTGAGGAGAGCCTCAATGTGTCAAACGTTACGTATTGTGTCAATGAAACAATCTTATCCTCTACATATAATACTACAAACAGCACTCTTGTATTTACTGAAACAAACTGCATTCATTCAGTGAATAGAACTGCTTGCATTCATGGAATGAAAGGACCTGCACGTGTTAATTCAATGAGTAGAGCTTATCTCATTGACTCAGTCATTCAATGAAATAAACTGCACGTGTTAATACCATGACTAGAGTTGCTCTCATTCATTCAATGTCTCAAGCTTAATTCATTCACTCAAAGAATGTAAATGCATTCATCCATTCATTGAATCTTCATATCAATGAATCAAGCATCGGGTATTGAATCAATGAATCAAACTTATCTCCTGCATGTAATACATCCAACTGCACTCCTTGAAAATTCAAACAAACCACATTAATTCAGTGACTCAAACTGCTTTCATTCATTGAATGAAACAAACTGTACATCTTGATGCATCTCCCATTTGTTCAATATCTCAAACTTACCTCATTCGTACAAAGAATTGCATTCGTACGAAGAATTGCATCAAACATCAACCGTACATGCAACGAATCTACAGGTATTCGTTTATTCAACACAACAAACCTAACACATTCATATCATCAAACCAAACCAAACCAAACCATTCAATGATACAAACTTCACATGTTATTTCAAAGAGTAAAGCTTGTCTCATTCATTCAATGTCTCAAGCTTAACTCATTCATACAAAGAATCAATCTGCATTCGTACATGCGTTGCATCAAACTTAAATCGTGCATTCAATGAATCAGAAGTTATTGAATCAATTAAACAAACGTATCTTCTGCATGTAATGAATCAAACTTCACTCCTTTATTTAATGAAACCCACTGGATCCAACAATTCAATGTCTCGAGCTGGATGCATACATTCAAGGAAAAGAACTGCATGCTTTCATTTATTGAATAAAACTTTAATCGTACATTCATTCAATCAATTCAATCATTGATTCGATGAAACAAGCCAAATACATTCATATAATGAATCCAAATGCACTCAGTCATTCAATGAAATACACTCCATCTGATATCTGAGTGAGTAGAGCCTCAATCATTCATTCAATGAGTCAAACGTTACGTGTTGTATCAATGAATCAATATTATCTCCTACATATAATACTACAAACAGCACTCCTGCATTTACTGAAACAAACTGCATTCATTCAATGAAGAGAACTGCATGCATTCATGGCATGAAAGGACCTGCACGTGTAAATTCAATGAGTATAGCTTATCTCATTGATTCAGTCATTCAATGAAATAAACTGTACGTGTTAATACCATGACTAGAGTTGCTCTCATTCATTCAATGTCTCAGGCTTAATTCATTCACTCAAAGAATAAAAATGCATTCATCCACTCATGGAATCGTCAAATCAATGAATCAAGCATTGGGTATTGAACCAATGAAATAAATCTATCGCCTGCATATAATACAACAAACTGCACCCCTTTAAACATTCAAACAAACCGCATTCATTCAGTGACTCAAACTGCATGCATTGATTGAAGGAAACAAACTGCATGTATTCATTCAGTGAGTAGAGCTTAGCTCATTAGTTCAATGTCTCGAGCTTCACGCTATTCATTCAATGAAACGAACTACATTCATTCATCCAATGTATCAAATGCATTCATTCATTCAATGAAACAAACTGTACATCTTGATGCATCTCCCATTTGTTCAATATCTCAAACTTAACTCATTCGTAAAAAGAACTGCGTTCGTACGTACATTACATCAAACATGAACAGAACATTCAATGAAACTACAGGTATTCGTTGATTCAACACAACAAACATTCATATCATCAAACCAACCAAACCAAACCATTCAATGAAATAAACTTCACATGCTATTTCAAAGAGTAGAGCTTGTCTCATTCATGCAATGTCTCAAACTTAACTCATTCATACAAAGAATCAATATGCATTCGTACTTGCGTTCATTCATTCATGCAATGTATCAAACTGCATTCTGTCATTCAATGAAACAAACTGTACATCTTGATGCATCTCCCATTTGTTCAATATCTCAAACTTAACTCATGCGTACAAAGAACTGCATTCCTACTTACATTACATCAAACATCAAACATCAACCGCACATTCAATGAATTCAATTCGTTGATTCAACATAACAAACCTAACACATTCATATCATCAAACCAAACCAAACCATTCAATAAAACAAACTTCACATGCTATTTCAAAGAGCAGAGCGCGTCTCATTCATTCAATGTCTCAAGCTTAACTCATTCATACAAAGAATCAACCTGCATTCGCACATGCGTTGCATTCAATGAATCAGAAGTTATTGAATCAATTAAACAAACGTTTCTTCTGCATATAATGAATCAAACATCACTCCTCTATTTAATGAAACACACTGGATCCAAAAACTCAATGGCTCGAGTTGAACGCATACATTCAAGGAAACCAACTCCATGCTTTCATTTATGGAATCAAACTTTAATCATACATTCATTCAATCAATTCAATCATTGATTCGATGAAACAAGCCAAACACATTCATATAATGAATCCAATTGCACTCAGTCATTCAATGAAATACACTCCACTTGAAATCAGAGTGAGGAGAGCCTCAATGTGTCAAACGTTACGTATTGTATCAATGAAACAATCTTATCCTCTACATATAATACTACAAACAGCACTCTTGTATTTACTGAAACAAACTGCATTCATTCAGTGAATAGAACTGCTTGCATTCATGGAATGAAAGGACCTGCACGTGTTAATTCAATGAGTAGAGCTTATCTCATTGACTCAGTCATTCAATGAAATAAACTGCACGTGTTAATACCATGACTAGAGTTGCTCTCATTCATTCAATGTCTCAAGCTTAATTCATTCACTCAAAGAATGTAAATGCATTCATCCATTCATTGAATCTTCATATCAATGAATCAAGCATCGGGTATTGAATCAATGAATCAAACTTATCTCCTGCATGTAATACATCCAACTGCACTCCTGGAAAATTCAAACAAACCACATTAATTCAGTGACTCAAACTGCTTTCATTCATTGAATGAAACAAACTGTACATCTTGATGCATCTCCCATTTGTTCAATATCTCAAACTTAACTCATTCGTACAAAGAATTGCATTCGTACGAAGAATTGCATCAAACATCAACCGTACATGCAACGAATCTACAGGTATTCGTTTATTCAACACAACAAACCTAACACATTCATATCATCAAACCAAACCAAACCAAACCATTCAATGATACAAACTTCACATGTTATTTCAAAGAGTAAAGCTTGTCTCATTCATTCAATGTCTCAAGCTTAACTCATTCATACAAAGAATCAATCTGCATTCGTACATGCGTTGCATCAAACTTAAATCGTGCATTCAATGAATCAGAAGTTATTGAATCAATTAAACAAACATATATAATGAATCAAACTTCACTCCTTTATTTAATGAAACCCACTGGATCCAACAATTCAATGTCTCGAGCTGGATGCATACATTCAAGGAAAAGAACTGCATGCTTTCATTTATTGAATAAAACTTTAATCGTACATTCATTCAATCAATTCAATCATTGATTCGATGAAACAAGCCAAATACATTCATATAATGAATCCAAATGCACTCAGTCATTCAATGAAATACACTCCATCTGATATCTGAGTGAGGAGAGCCTCAATCATTCATTCAATGAGTCAAACGTTACGTGTTGTATCAATGAATCAATATTATCTCCTACATATAATACTACAAACAGCACTCCTGCATTTACTGAAACAAACTGCATTCATTCAATGAAGAGAACTGCATGCATTCATGGCATGAAAGGACCTGCACGTGTAAATTCAATGAGTATAGCTTATCTCATTGATTCAGTCATTCAATGAAATAAACTGTACGTGTTAATACCATGACTAGAGTTGCTCTCATTCATTCAATGTCTCAGGCTTAATTCATTCACTCAAAGAATAAAAATGCATTCATCCACTCATGGAATCGTCAAATCAATGAATCAAGCATTGGGTATTGAACCAATGAAATAAATCTATCGCCTGCATATAATACAACAAACTGCACCCCTTTAAACATTCAAACAAACCGCATTCAGTGACTCAAACTGCATGCATTGATTGAAGGAAACAAACTGCATGTATTCATTCAGTGAGTAGAGCTTAGCTCATTAGTTCAATGTCTCGAGCTTCACGCTATTCATTCAATGAAACGAACTACATTCATTCATCCAATGTATCAAATGCATTCATTCATTCAATGAAACAAACTGTACATTTGATGCATCTCCCATTTGTTCAATATCTCAAACTTAACTCATTCGTAAAAAGAATTGCATTCGTACGAAGAATTACATCAAACATCAACCGTACATTCAATGAATCTACAGGTATTCGTTGATTCAACACAACAAACATTCATATCATCAAACAAACCAAACCAAACCATTCAATGATACAAACTTCACATGCTATTTCAAAGAGTAAAGCTTGTCTCATTCATTCAATGTCTCAAACTTAACTCATTCATACAAAGAATCAATCTGCATTCGTACATGCGTTGCATCAAACTTAAATCGTGCATTCAATGAATCAGAAGTTATTGAATCAATTAAACAAACGTATCTTCTGCATGTAATGAATCAAACTTCACTCCTTTATTTAATGAAACCCACTGGATCCAACAATTCAATGTCTCGAGCTGGATGCATACATTCAAGGAAAAGAACTGCATGCTTTCATTTATTGAATAAAACTTTAATCGTACATTCATTCAATCAATTCAATCATTGATTCGATGAAACAAGCCAAATACATTCATATAATGAATCCAAATGCACTCAGTCATTCAATGAAATACACTCCATCTGATATCTGAGTGAGGAGAGCCTCAATCATTCATCAATGAGTCAAACGTTACGTGTTGTATCAATGAAACAATCTTATCTCCTACATATAATACTACAAACAGCACTCTTGTATTTACTGAAACAAACTGCATTCATTCAGTGAATAGAACTGCATGCATTCATGGAATGAAAGGACCTGCACGTGTAAATTCAATGAGTAGAGCTTATCTCATTGACTCAGTCATTCAATGAAATAAACTGCACGTGTTAATACCATGACTAGAGTTGCTCTCATTCATTCAATGTCTCAACTTAACTCATTCATACAAAGAATCAATATGCATTCGTACTTGCGTTCATTCATTCATGCAAAGTATCAAACTGCATTCTGTCATTCAATGAAACAAACTGTACATCTTGATGCATCTCCCATTTGTTCAATATCTCAAACTTAACTCATGCGTACAAAGAACTGCATTCCTACTTACATTACATCAAACATCAAACATCAACCGCACATTCAATGAATTCAATTCGTTTATTCAACACAACAAACCTAACACATTCATATCATCAAACCAAACCAAACCATTCAATAAAACAAACTTCACATGTTATTTCAAAGAGCAGAGCGCGTCTCATTCATTCAATGTCTCAAGCTTAACTCATTCATACAAAGAATCAATCTGCATTCGCACATGCGTTGCATTCAATGAATCAGAAGTTATTGAATCAATTAAACAAACGTTTCTTCTGCATATAATGAATCAAACATCACTCCTTTATTTAATGAAACCCACTGGATCCAAAAACTCAATGTCTCGAGTTGAACGCATACATTCAAGGAAACCAACTGCATGCTTTCATTTATTGAATAAAACTTTAATCGTACATTCATTCAATCAATTCAATCATTGATTCGATGAAACAAGCCAAATACATTCATATAATGAATCCAATTGCACTCAGTCATTCAATGAAATACACTCCACTTGAAATCAGAGTGAGGAGAGCCTCAATGTGTCAAACGTTACGTATTGTATCAAGGAAACAATCTTATCCTCTACATATAATACTACAAACAGCACTCTTGCATTTACTGAAACAAACTGCATTCATTCAATGAAGAGAACTGCTTGCATTCATGGAATGAAAGGACCTGCACGTGTAAATTCAATGAGTATAGCTTATCTCATTGATCAGTCATTCAATGAAATAAACTGTACGTGTTAATACCATGACTAGAGTTGCTCTCATTCATTCAATGTCTCAAGCTTAATTCATTCACTCAAAGAATGTAAATGCATTCATCCATTCATTGAATCTTCATATCAATGAATCAAGCATTGGGTATTGAATCAATGAATCAAACTTATCTCCTGCATGTAATACAACCAACTGCACTCCTTTAAAATTCAAACAAACCACATTAATTCAGTGACTCAAACTGCTTTCATTCATTGAATGAACAAACTGTACATCTTGATGCATCTCCCATTTGTTCAATATCTCAAACTTAACTCATCGTACAAAGAATTGCATTCGTACGAAGAATTGCATCAAACATCAACCGTACATGCAACGAATCGACAGGTATTCGTTTATTCAACACAACAAACATTCATATCATCAAACCAAACCAAACCAAACCATTCAATGATACAAACTTCACATGTTATTTCAAAGAGTAAAGCTTGTCTCATTCATTCAATGTCTCAAGCTTAACTCATTCATACAAAGAATCAATCTGCATTCGTACATGCGTTGCATCAAACTTAAATCGTGCATTCAATGAATCAGAAGTTATTGAATCAATTAAACAAACGTATATAATGAATCAAACTTCACTCCTTTATTTAATGAAACCCATTGGATCCAACAATTCAATGTCTCGAGCTGGATGCATACATTCAAGGAAAAGAACTGCATGCTTTCATTTATTGAATAAAACTTTAATCGTACATTCATTCAATCAATTCAATCATTGATTCGATGAAACAAGCCAAATACATTCATATAATGAATCCAATGCACTCAGTCATTCAATGAAATACACTCCATCTGATATCTGAGTGAGGAGAGCCTCAATCATTCATTCAATGAGTCAAACGTTACGTGTTGTATCAATGAATCAATATTATCTCCTACATATAATACTACAAACAGCACTCCTGCATTTACTGAAACAAACTGCATTCATTCAATGAAGAGAACTGCATGCATTCATGGCATGAAAGGACCTGCACGTGTAAATTCAATGAGTATAGCTTATCTCATTGATTCAGTCATTCAATGAAATAAACTGTACGTGTTAATACCATGACTAGAGTTGCTCTCATTCATTCTATGTCTCAGGCTTAATTCATTCACTCAAAGAATAAAAATGCATTCATCCACTCATGGAATCGTCAAATCAATGAATCAAGCATTGGGTATTGAACCAATGAAATAAATCTATCGCCTGCATATAATACAACAAACTGCACCCCTTTAAACATTCAAACAAACCGCATTCATTCAGTGACTCAAACTGCATGCATTGATTGAAGGAAACAAACTGCATGTATCATTCAGTGAGTAGAGCTTAGCTCATTAGTTCAATGTCTCGAGCTTCACGCTATTCATTCAATGAAACGAACTACATTCATTCATCCAATGTATCAAATGCATTCATTCATTCAATGAAACAAACTGTACATTTGATGCATCTCCCATTTGTTCAATATCTCAAACTTAACTCATTCGTACAAAGAATTGCATTCGTACGAAGAATTGCATCAAACATCAACCGTACATGCAACGAATCTACAGGTATTCGTTTATTCAACACAACAAACATTCATATCATCAAACCAAACCAAACCAAACCATTCAATGATACAAACTTCACATGTTATTTCAAAGAGTAAAGCTTGTCTCATTCATTCAATGTCTCAAGCTTAACTCATTCATACAAAGAATCAATCTGCATTCGTACATGCGTTGCATCAAACTTAAATCGTGCATTCAATGAATCAGAAGTTATTGAATCAATTAAACAAACGTATCTTCTGCATGTAATGAATCAAACTTCACTCCTTTATTTAATGAAACCCACTGGATCCAACAATTCAATGTCTCGAGCTGGATGCATACATTCAAGGAAAAGAACTGCATGCTTTCATTTATTGAATAAAACTTTAATCGTACATTCATTCAATCAATTCAATCATTGATTCGATGAAACAAGCCAAATACATTCATATAATGAATCCAAATGCACTCAGTCATTCAATGAAATACACTCCATCTGATATCTGAGTGAGGAGAGCCTCAATCATTCATTCAATGAGTCAAACGTTACGTGTTGTATCAATGAATCAATATTATCTCCTACATATAATACTACAAACAGCACTCCTGCATTTACTGAAACAAACTGCATTCATTCAATGAAGAGAACTGCATGCATTCATGGCATGAAAGGACCTGCACGTGTAAATTCAATGAGTATAGCTTATCTCATTGATTCAGTCATTCAATGAAATAAACTGTACGTGTTAATACCATGACTAGAGTTGCTCTCATTCATTCAATGTCTCAGGCTTAATTCATTCACTCAAAGAATAAAAATGCATTCATCCACTCATGGAATCGTCAAATCAATGAATCAAGCATTGGGTATTGAACCAATGAAATAAATCTATCGCCTGCATATAATACAACAAACTGCACCCCTTTAAACATTCAAACAAACCGCATTCATTCAGTGACTCAAACTGCATGCATTGATTGAAGGAAACAAACTGCATGTATTCATTCAGCGAGTAGAGCTTAGCTCATTAGTTCAATGTCTCGAGCTTCACGCTATTCATTCAATGAAACGAACTACATTCATTCATCCAATGTATCAAATGCATTCATTCATTCAATGAAACAAACTATACATTTGATGCATCTCCCATTTGTTCAATATCTCAAACTTAACTCATTCGTAAAAAGAACTGCGTTCGTACGTACATTACATCAAACATAAACAGAACATTCAATGAATCTACAGGTATTCGTTGATTCAACACAACAAACCTAACACATTCATATCATCAAACCAAACCAAACCATTCAATGAAATAAACTTCACATGCTATTTCAAAGAGTAGAGCTTGTCTCATTCATTCAATGTCTCAAACTTAACTCATTCATACAAAGAATCAATGTGCATTCGTACTTGCGTTCATTCATTCATGCAATGTATCAAAATGCATTCTGTCATTCAATGAAACAAACTGTACATCTTGATGCATCTCCCATTTGTTCAATATCTCAAACTTAACTCATGCGTACAAAGAACTGCATTCCTACTTACATTACATCAAACATCAAACATCAACCGCACATTCAATGAATTCAATTCGTTGATTCAACATAACAAACCTAACACATTCATATCATCAAACCAAACCAAACCATTCAATAAAACAAACTTCACATGCTATTTCAAAGAGCAGAGCGCGTCTCATTCATTCAATGTCTCAAGCTTAACTCATTCATACAAAGAATCAACCTGCATTCGCACATGCGTTGCATTCAATGAATCAGAAGTTATTGAATCAATTAAACAAACGTTTCTTCTGCATATAATGAATCAAACATCACTCCTCTATTTAATGAAACACACTGGATCCAAAAACTCAATGGCTCGAGTTGAACGCATACATTCAAGGAAACCAACTCCATGCTTTCATTTATGGAATCAAACTTTAATCATACATTCATTCAATCAATTCAATCATTGATTCGATGAAACAAGCCAAACACACTCATATAATGAATCCAATTGCACTCAGTCATTCAATGAAATACACTCCACTTGAAATCAGAGTGAGGAGAGCCTCAATGTGTCAAACGTTACGTATTGTATCAATGAAACAATCTTATCCTCTACATATAATACTACAAACAGCACTCTTGTATTTACTGAAACAAACTGCATTCATTCAGTGAATAGAACTGCTTGCATTCATGGAATGAAAGGACCTGCACGTGTTAATTCAATGAGTAGAGCTTATCTCATTGACTCAGTCATTCAATGAAATAAACTGCACGTGTTAATACCATGACTAGAGTTGCTCTCATTCATTCAATGTCTCAAGCTTAATTCATTCACTCAAAGAATGTAAATGCATTCATCCATTCATTGAATCTTCATATCAATGAATCAAGCGTCGGGTATTGAATCAATGAATCAAACTTATCTCCTGCATGTAATACATCCAACTGCACTCCTTGAAAATTCAAACAAACCACATTAATTCAGTGACTCAAACTGCTTTCATTCATTGAATGAAACAAACTGTACATCTTGATGCATCTCCCATTTGTTCAATATCTCAAACTTAACTCATTCGTACAAAGAATTGCATTCGTACGAAGAATTGCATCAAACATCAACCGTACATGCAACGAATCTACAGGTATTCGTTTATTCAACACAACAAACCTAACACATTCATATCATCAAACCAAACCAAACCAAACCATTCAATGATACAAACTTCACATGTTATTTCAAAGAGTAAAGCTTGTCTCATTCATTCAATGTCTCAAGCTTAACTCATTCATACAAAGAATCAATCTGCATTCGTACATGCGTTGCATCAAACTTAAATCGTGCATTCAATGAATCAGAAGTTATTGAATCAATTAAACAAACGTATATAATGAATCAAACTTCACTCCTTTATTTAATGAAACCCACTGGATCCAACAATTCAATGTCTCGAGCTGGATGCATACATTCAAGGAAAAGAACTGCATGCTTTCATTTATTGAATAAAACTTTAATCGTACATTCATTCAATCAATTCAATCATTGATTCGATGAAACAAGCCAAATACATTCATATAATGAATCCAAATGCACTCAGTCATTCAATGAAATACACTCCATCTGATATCTGAGTGAGGAGAGCCTCAATCATTCATTCAATGAGTCAAACGTTACGTGTTGTATCAATGAATCAATATTATCTCCTACATATAATACTACAAACAGCACTCCTGCATTTACTGAAACAAACTGCATTCATTCAATGAAGAGAACTGCATGCATTCATGGCATGAAAGGACCTGCACGTGTAAATTCAATGAGTATAGCTTATCTCATTGATTCAGTCATTCAATGAAATAAACTGTACGTGTTAATACCATGACTAGAGTTGCTCTCATTCATTCAATGTCTCAGGCTTAATTCATTCACTCAAAGAATAAAAATGCATTCATCCACTCATGGAATCGTCAAATCAATGAATCAAGCATTGGGTATTGAACCAATGAAATAAATCTATCGCCTGCATATAATACAACAAACTGCACCCCTTTAAACATTCAAACAAACCGCATTCATTCAGTGACTCAAACTGCATGCATTGATTGAAGGAAACAAACTGCATGTATTCATTCAGTGAGTAGAGCTTAGCTCATTAGTTCAATGTCTCGAGCTTCACGCTATTCATTCAATGAAACGAACTACATTCATTCATCCAATGTATCAAACTGCATTCATTCATTCAATGAAACAAACTGTACATCTTGATGCATCTCCCATTTGTTCAATATCTCAAACTTAACTCATTCGTAAAAAGAACTGCGTTCGTACGTACATTACATCAAACATAAACAGAACATTCAATGAATCTACAGGTATTCGTTGATTCAACACAACAAACCTAACACATTCATATCATCAAACCAAACCAAACCATTCAATGAAATAAACTTCACATGCTATTTCAAAGAGTAGAGCTTGTCTCATTCATGCAATGTCTCAAACTTAACTCATTCATACAAAGAATCAATATGCATTCGTACTTGCGTTCATTCATTCATGCAATGTATCAAACTGCATTCTGTCATTCAATGAAACAAACTGTACATCTTGATGCATCTCCCATTTGTTCAATATCTCAAACTTAACTCATGCGTACAAAGAACTGCATTCCTACTTACATTACATCAAACATCAAACATCAACCGCACATTCAATGAATTCAATTCGTTGATTCAACATAACAAACCTAACACATTCATATCATCAAACCAAACCAAACCATTCAATAAAACAAACTTCACATGCTATTTCAAAGAGCAGAGCGCGTCTCATTCATTCAATGTCTCAAGCTTAACTCATTCATACAAAGAATCAACCTGCATTCGCACATGCGTTGCATTCAATGAATCAGAAGTTATTGAATCAATTAAACAAACGTTTCTTCTGCATATAATGAATCAAACATCACTCCTCTATTTAATGAAACACACTGGATCCAAAAACTCAATGGCTCGAGTTGAACGCATACATTCAAGGAAACCAACTCCATGCTTTCATTTATGGAATCAAACTTTAATCATACATTCATTCAATCAATTCAATCATTGATTCGATGAAACAAGCCAAACACATTCATATAATGAATCCAATTGCACTCAGTCATTCAATGAAATACACTCCACTTGAAATCAGAGTGAGGAGAGCCTCAATGTGTCAAACGTTACGTATTGTATCAAGGAAACAATCTTATCCCCTACATATAATACTACAAACAGCACTCTTGTATTTACTGAAACAAACTGCATTCATTCAGTGAATAGAACTGCTTGCATTCATGGAATGAAAGGACCTGCACGTGTTAATTCAATGAGTAGAGCTTATCTCATTGACTCAGTCATTCAATGAAATAAACTGCACGTGTTAATACCATGACTAGAGTTGCTCTCATTCATTCAATGTCTCAAGCTTAATTCATTCACTCAAAGAATGTAAATGCATTCATCCATTCATTGAATCTTCATATCAATGAATCAAGCATCGGGTATTGAATCAATGAATCAAACTTATCTCCTGCATGTAATACATCCAACTGCACTCCTTGAAAATTCAAACAAACCACATTAATTCAGTGACTCAAACTGCTTTCATTCATTGAATGAAACAAACTGTACATCTTGATGCATCTCCCATTTGTTCAATATCTCAAACTTAACTCATTCGTACAAAGAATTGCATTCGTACGAAGAATTGCATCAAACATCAACCGTACATGCAACGAATCTACAGGTATTCGTTTATTCAACACAACAAACCTAACACATTCATATCATCAAACCAAACCAAACCAAACCATTCAATGATACAAACTTCACATGTTATTTCAAAGAGTAAAGCTTGTCTCATTCATTCAATGTCTCAAGCTTAACTCATTCATACAAAGAATCAATCTGCATTCGTACATGCGTTGCATCAAACTTAAATCGTGCATTCAATGAATCAGAAGTTATTGAATCAATTAAACAAACGTATATAATGAATCAAACTTCACTCCTTTATTTAATGAAACCCACTGGATCCAACAATTCAATGTCTCGAGCTGGATGCATACATTCAAGGAAAAGAACTGCATGCTTTCATTTATTGAATAAAACTTTAATCGTACATTCATTCAATCAATTCAATCATTGATTCGATGAAACAAGCCAAATACATTCATATAATGAATCCAAATGCACTCAGTCATTCAATGAAATACACTCCATCTGATATCTGAGTGAGGAGAGCCTCAATCATTCATTCAATGAGTCAAACGTTACGTGTTGTATCAATGAATCAATATTATCTCCTACATATAATACTACAAACAGCACTCCTGCATTTACTGAAACAAACTGCATTCATTCAATGAAGAGAACTGCATGCATTCATGGCATGAAAGGACCTGCACGTGTAAATTCAATGAGTATAGCTTATCTCATTGATTCAGTCATTCAATGAAATAAACTGTACGTGTTAATACCATGACTAGAGTTGCTCTCATTCATTCAATGTCTCAGGCTTAATTCATTCACTCAAAGAATAAAAATGCATTCATCCACTCATGGAATCGTCAAATCAATGAATCAAGCATTGGGTATTGAACCAATGAAATAAATCTATCGCCTGCATATAATACAACAAACTGCACCCCTTTAAACATTCAAACAAACCGCATTCATTCAGTGACTCAAACTGCATGCATTGATTGAAGGAAACAAACTGCATGTATTCATTCAGTGAGTAGAGCTTAGCTCATTAGTTCAATGTCTCGAGCTTCACGCTATTCATTCAATGAAACGAACTACATTCATTCATCCAATGTATCAAATGCATTCATTCATTCAATGAAACAAACTGTACATCTTGATGCATCTCCCATTTGTTCAATATCTCAAACTTAACTCATTCGTAAAAAGAACTGCGTTCGTACGTACATTACATCAAACATAAACAGAACATTCAATGAATCTACAGGTATTCGTTGATTCAACACAACAAACCTAACACATTCATATCATCAAACCAAACCAAACCATTCAATGAAATAAACTTCACATGCTATTTCAAAGAGTAGAGCTTGTCTCATTCATTCAATGTCTCAAACTTAACTCATTCATACAAAGAATCAATATGCATTCGTACTTGCGTTCATTCATTCATGCAATCTATCAAAATGCATTCTGTCATTCAATGAAACAAACTGTACATCTTGATGCATCTCCCATTTGTTCAATATCTCAAACTTAACTCATGCGTACAAAGAACTGCATTCCTACTTACATTACATCAAACATCAAACATCAACCGCACATTCAATGAATTCAATTCGTTGATTCAACATAACAAACCTAACACATTCATATCATCAAACCAAACCAAACCATTCAATAAAACAAACTTCACATGCTATTTCAAAGAGCAGAGCGCGTCTCATTCATTCAATGTCTCAAGCTTAACTCATTCATACAAAGAATCAACCTGCATTCGCACATGCGTTGCATTCAATGAATCAGAAGTTATTGAATCAATTAAACAAACGTTTCTTCTGCATATAATGAATCAAACATCACTCCTCTATTTAATGAAACACACTGGATCCAAAAACTCAATGGCTCGAGTTGAACGCATACATTCAAGGAAACCAGCTCCATGCTTTCATTTATGGAATCAAACTTTAATCATACATTCATTCAATCAATTCAATCATTGATTCGATGAAACAAGCCAAACACATTCATATAATGAATCCAATTGCACTCAGTCATTCAATGAAATACACTCCACTTGAAATCAGAGTGAGGAGAGCCTCAATGTGTCAAACGTTACGTATTGTGTCAATGAAACAATCTTATCCTCTACATATAATACTACAAACAGCACTCTTGTATTTACTGAAACAAACTGCATTCATTCAGTGAATAGAACTGCTTGCATTCATGGAATGAAAGGACCTGCACGTGTTAATTCAATGAGTAGAGCTTATCTCATTGACTCAGTCATTCAATGAAATAAACTGCACGTGTTAATACCATGACTAGAGTTGCTCTCATTCATTCAATGTCTCAAGCTTAATTCATTCACTCAAAGAATGTAAATGCATTCATCCATTCATTGAATCTTCATATCAATGAATCAAGCATCGGGTATTGAATCAATGAATCAAACTTATCTCCTGCATGTAATACATCCAACTGCACTCCTTGAAAATTCAAACAAACCACATTAATTCAGTGACTCAAACTGCTTTCATTCATTGAATGAAACAAACTGTACATCTTGATGCATCTCCCATTTGTTCAATATCTCAAACTTACCTCATTCGTACAAAGAATTGCATTCGTACGAAGAATTGCATCAAACATCAACCGTACATGCAACGAATCTACAGGTATTCGTTTATTCAACACAACAAACCTAACACATTCATATCATCAAACCAAACCAAACCAAACCATTCAATGATACAAACTTCACATGTTATTTCAAAGAGTAAAGCTTGTCTCATTCATTCAATGTCTCAAGCTTAACTCATTCATACAAAGAATCAATCTGCATTCGTACATGCGTTGCATCAAACTTAAATCGTGCATTCAATGAATCAGAAGTTATTGAATCAATTAAACAAACGTATCTTCTGCATGTAATGAATCAAACTTCACTCCTTTATTTAATGAAACCCACTGGATCCAACAATTCAATGTCTCGAGCTGGATGCATACATTCAAGGAAAAGAACTGCATGCTTTCATTTATTGAATAAAACTTTAATCGTACATTCATTCAATCAATTCAATCATTGATTCGATGAAACAAGCCAAATACATTCATATAATGAATCCAAATGCACTCAGTCATTCAATGAAATACACTCCATCTGATATCTGAGTGAGTAGAGCCTCAATCATTCATTCAATGAGTCAAACGTTACGTGTTGTATCAATGAATCAATATTATCTCCTACATATAATACTACAAACAGCACTCCTGCATTTACTGAAACAAACTGCATTCATTCAATGAAGAGAACTGCATGCATTCATGGCATGAAAGGACCTGCACGTGTAAATTCAATGAGTATAGCTTATCTCATTGATTCAGTCATTCAATGAAATAAACTGTACGTGTTAATACCATGACTAGAGTTGCTCTCATTCATTCAATGTCTCAGGCTTAATTCATTCACTCAAAGAATAAAAATGCATTCATCCACTCATGGAATCGTCAAATCAATGAATCAAGCATTGGGTATTGAACCAATGAAATAAATCTATCGCCTGCATATAATACAACAAACTGCACCCCTTTAAACATTCAAACAAACCGCATTCATTCAGTGACTCAAACTGCATGCATTGATTGAAGGAAACAAACTGCATGTATTCATTCAGTGAGTAGAGCTTAGCTCATTAGTTCAATGTCTCGAGCTTCACGCTATTCATTCAATGAAACGAACTACATTCATTCATCCAATGTATCAAATGCATTCATTCATTCAATGAAACAAACTGTACATCTTGATGCATCTCCCATTTGTTCAATATCTCAAACTTAACTCATTCGTAAAAAGAACTGCGTTCGTACGTACATTACATCAAACATAAACAGAACATTCAATGAAACTACAGGTATTCGTTGATTCAACACAACAAACATTCATATCATCAAACAAACCAAACCAAACCATTCAATGAAATAAACTTCACATGCTATTTCAAAGAGTAGAGCTTGTCTCATTCATGCAATGTCTCAAACTTAACTCATTCATACAAAGAATCAATATGCATTCGTACTTGCGTTCATTCATTCATGCAATGTATCAAACTGCATTCTGTCATTCAATGAAACAAACTGTACATCTTGATGCATCTCCCATTTGTTCAATATCTCAAACTTAACTCATGCGTACAAAGAACTGCATTCCTACTTACATTACATCAAACATCAAACATCAACCGCACATTCAATGAATTCAATTCGTTGATTCAACATAACAAACCTAACACATTCATATCATCAAACCAAACCAAACCATTCAATAAAACAAACTTCACATGCTATTTCAAAGAGCAGAGCGCGTCTCATTCATTCAATGTCTCAAGCTTAACTCATTCATACAAAGAATCAACCTGCATTCGCACATGCGTTGCATTCAATGAATCAGAAGTTATTGAATCAATTAAACAAACGTTTCTTCTGCATATAATGAATCAAACATCACTCCTCTATTTAATGAAACACACTGGATCCAAAAACTCAATGGCTCGAGTTGAACGCATACATTCAAGGAAACCAACTCCATGCTTTCATTTATGGAATCAAACTTTAATCATACATTCATTCAATCAATTCAATCATTGATTCGATGAAACAAGCCAAACACATTCATATAATGAATCCAATTGCACTCAGTCATTCAATGAAATACACTCCACTTGAAATCAGAGTGAGGAGAGCCTCAATGTGTCAAACGTTACGTATTGTATCAATGAAACAATCTTATCCTCTACATATAATACTACAAACAGCACTCTTGTATTTACTGAAACAAACTGCATTCATTCAGTGAATAGAACTGCTTGCATTCATGGAATGAAAGGACCTGCACGTGTTAATTCAATGAGTAGAGCTTATCTCATTGACTCAGTCATTCAATGAAATAAACTGCACGTGTTAATACCATGACTAGAGTTGCTCTCATTCATTCAATGTCTCAAGCTTAATTCATTCACTCAAAGAATGTAAATGCATTCATCCATTCATTGAATCTTCATATCAATGAATCAAGCATCGGGTATTGAATCAATGAATCAAACTTATCTCCTGCATGTAATACATCCAACTGCACTCCTGGAAAATTCAAACAAACCACATTAATTCAGTGACTCAAACTGCTTTCATTCATTGAATGAAACAAACTGTACATCTTGATGCATCTCCCATTTGTTCAATATCTCAAACTTAACTCATTCGTACAAAGAATTGCATTCGTACGAAGAATTGCATCAAACATCAACCGTACATGCAACGAATCTACAGGTATTCGTTTATTCAACACAACAAACCTAACACATTCATATCATCAAACCAAACCAAACCAAACCATTCAATGATACAAACTTCACATGTTATTTCAAAGAGTAAAGCTTGTCTCATTCATTCAATGTCTCAAGCTTAACTCATTCATACAAAGAATCAATCTGCATTCGTACATGCGTTGCATCAAACTTAAATCGTGCATTCAATGAATCAGAAGTTATTGAATCAATTAAACAAACATATATAATGAATCAAACTTCACTCCTTTATTTAATGAAACCCACTGGATCCAACAATTCAATGTCTCGAGCTGGATGCATACATTCAAGGAAAAGAACTGCATGCTTTCATTTATTGAATAAAACTTTAATCGTACATTCATTCAATCAATTCAATCATTGATTCGATGAAACAAGCCAAATACATTCATATAATGAATCCAAATGCACTCAGTCATTCAATGAAATACACTCCATCTGATATCTGAGTGAGGAGAGCCTCAATCATTCATTCAATGAGTCAAACGTTACGTGTTGTATCAATGAATCAATATTATCTCCTACATATAATACTACAAACAGCACTCCTGCATTTACTGAAACAAACTGCATTCATTCAATGAAGAGAACTGCATGCATTCATGGCATGAAAGGACCTGCACGTGTAAATTCAATGAGTATAGCTTATCTCATTGATTCAGTCATTCAATGAAATAAACTGTACGTGTTAATACCATGACTAGAGTTGCTCTCATTCATTCAATGTCTCAGGCTTAATTCATTCACTCAAAGAATAAAAATGCATTCATCCACTCATGGAATCGTCAAATCAATGAATCAAGCATTGGGTATTGAACCAATGAAATAAATCTATCGCCTGCATATAATACAACAAACTGCACCCCTTTAAACATTCAAACAAACCGCATTCAGTGACTCAAACTGCATGCATTGATTGAAGGAAACAAACTGCATGTATTCATTCAGTGAGTAGAGCTTAGCTCATTAGTTCAATGTCTCGAGCTTCACGCTATTCATTCAATGAAACGAACTACATTCATTCATCCAATGTATCAAACTGCATTCATTCATTCAATGAAACAAACTGTACATTGATGCATCTCCCATTTGTTCAATATCTCAAACTTAACTCATTCGTAAAAAGAATTGCATTCGTACGAAGAATTACATCAAACATCAACCGTACATGCAACGAATCTACAGGTATTCGTTGATTCAACACAACAAACATTCATATCATCAACCAAACCAAACCAAACCATTCAATGAAACAAACTTCACATGCTATTTCAAAGAGTAAAGCTTGTCTCATTCATTCAATGTCTCAAACTTAACTCATTCATACAAAGAATCAATCTGCATTCGTACATGCGTTGCATCAAACTTAAATCGTGCATTCAATGAATCAAAGTTATTGAATCAATTAAACAAACGTATCTTCTGCATGTAATGAATCAAACATCACTCCTTTATTTAATGAAACCCACTGGATCCAACAATTCAATGTCTCGAGCTGGATGCATACATTCAAGGAAAAGAACTGCATGCTTTCATTTATTGAATAAAACTTTAATCATACATTCATTCAATCAATTCAATCATTGATTCGATGAAACAAGCCAAATACATTCATATAATGAATCCAATGCACTCAGTCATTCAATGAAATACACTCCATCTGATATCTGAGTGAGGAGAGCCTCAATCATTCATTCATGAGTCAAACGTTACGTGTTGTATCAATGAAACAATCTTATCTCCTACATATAATACTACAAACAGCACTCTTGTATTTACTGAAACAAACTGCATTCATTCAATGAATAGAACTGCATGCATTCATGGCATGAAAGGACCTGCACGTGTAAATTCAATGAGTATAGCTTATCTCATTGACTCAGTCATTCAATGAAATAAACTGTACGTGTTAATACCATGACTAGAGTTGCTCTCATTCATTCAATGTCTCAAACTTAACTCATTCATACAAAGAATCAATATGCATTCGTACTTGCGTTCATTCATTCATGCAAAGTATCAAACTGCATTCTGTCATTCAATGAAACAAACTGTACATCTTGATGCATCTCCCATTTGTTCAATATCTCAAACTTAACTCATGCGTACAAAGAACTGCATTCCTACTTACATTACATCAAACATCAAACATCAACCGCACATTCAACGAATTCAATTCGTTGATTCAACATAACAAACCTAACACATTCATATCATCAAACCAAACCAAACCATTCAATAAAACAAACTTCACATGTTATTTCAAAGAGCAGAGCGCGTCTCATTCATTCAATGTCTCAAGCTTAACTCATTCATACAAAGAATCAATCTGCATTCGCACATGCGTTGCATCAATGAATCAGAAGTTATTGAATCAATTAAACAAACGTTCTTCTGCATATAATGAATCAAACATCACTCCTTTATTTAATGAAACCCACTGGATCCAAAAACTCAATGTCTCGAGTTGAACGCATACATTCAAGGAAACCAACTGCATGCTTTCATTTATTGAATAAAACTTTAATCATACATTCATTCAATCAATTCAATCATTGATTCGATGAAACAAGCCAAATACATTCATATAATGAATCCAATTGCACTCAGTCATTCAATGAAATACACTCCACTTGAAATCAGAGTGAGGAGAGCCTCAATGTGTCAAACGTTACGTATTGTATCAATGAATCAATCTTATCCTCTACATATAATACTACAAACAGCACTCTTGCATTTACTGAAACAAACTGCATTCATTCAATGAATAGAACTGCATGCATTCATGGAATGAAAGGACCTGCACGTGTAATTCAATGAGTAGAGCTTATCTCATTGACTCAGTCATTCAATGAAATAAACTGTACGTGTTAATACCATGACTAGAGTTGCTCTCATTCATTCAATGTCTCAAGCTTAATTCATTCACTCAAAGAATGTAAATGCATTCATCCATTCATTGAATCTTCAAATCAATGAATCAAGCATTGGGTATTGAATCAATGAATCAAACTTATCTCCTGCATGTAATACAACCAACTGCACTCCTTTAAAATTCAAACAAACCACATTAATTCAGTGACTCAAACTGCTTTCATTCATTGAATGAAACAAACTGTACATCTTGATGCATCTCCCATTTGTTCAATATCTCAAACTTAACTCATTCGTACAAAGAAATGCATTCGTACGAAGAATTGCATCAAACATCAACCGTACATGCAACGAATCGACAGGTATTCGTTTATTCAACACAACAAACATTCATATCATCAAACCAAACCAAACCAAACCATTCAATGATACAAACTTCACATGTTATTTCAAAGAGTAAAGCTTGTCTCATTCATTCAATGTCTCAAGCTTAACTCATTCATACAAAGAATCAATCTGCATTCGTACATGCGTTGCATCAAACTTAAATCGTGCATTCAATGAATCAGAAGTTATTGAATCAATTAAACAAACGTATATAATGAATCAAACTTCACTCCTTTATTTAATGAAACCCATTGGATCCAACAATTCAATGTCTCGAGCTGGATGCATACATTCAAGGAAAAGAACTGCATGCTTTCATTTATTGAATAAAACTTTAATCGTACATTCATTCAATCAATTCAATCATTGATTCGATGAAACAAGCCAAATACATTCATATAATGAATCCAAATGCACTCAGTCATTCAATGAAATACACTCCATCTGATATCTGAGTGAGGAGAGCCTCAATCATTCATTCAATGAGTCAAACGTTACGTGTTGTATCAATGAATCAATATTATCTCCTACATATAATACTACAAACAGCACTCCTGCATTTACTGAAACAAACTGCATCATTCAATGAAGAGAACTGCATGCATTCATGGCATGAAAGGACCTGCACGTGTAAATTCAATGAGTATAGCTTATCTCATTGATTCAGTCATTCAATGAAATAAACTGTACGTGTTAATACCATGACTAGAGTTGCTCTCATTCATTCTATGTCTCAGGCTTAATTCATTCACTCAAAGAATAAAAATGCATTCATCCACTCATGGAATCGTCAAATCAATGAATCAAGCATTGGGTATTGAACCAATGAAATAAATCTATCGCCTGCATATAATACAACAAACTGCACCCCTTTAAACATTCAAACAAACCGCATTCATTCATGACTCAAACTGCATGCATTGATTGAAGGAAACAAACTGCATGTATTCATTCAGTGAGTAGAGCTTAGCTCATTAGTTCAATGTCTCGAGCTTCACGCTATTCATTCAATGAAACGACTACATTCATTCATCCAATGTATCAAATGCATTCATTCATTCAATGAAACAAACTGTACATTTGATGCATCTCCCATTTGTTCAATATCTCAAACTTAACTCATTCGTACAAAGAATTGCATTCGTACGAAGAATTGCATCAAACAACAACCGTACATGCAACGAATCTACAGGTATTCGTTTATTCAACACAACAAACATTCATATCATCAAACCAAACCAAACCAAACCATTCAATGATACAAACTTCACATGTTATTTCAAAGAGTAAAGCTTGTCTCATTCATTCAATGTCTCAAGCTTAACTCATTCATACAAAGAATCAATCTGCATTCGTACATGCGTTGCATCAAACTTAAATCGTGCATTCAATGAATCAGAAGTTATTGAATCAATTAAACAAACGTATCTTCTGCATGTAATGAATCAAACTTCACTCCTTTATTTAATGAAACCCACTGGATCCAACAATTCAATGTCTCGAGCTGGATGCATACATTCAAGGAAAAGAACTGCATGCTTTCATTTATTGAATAAAACTTTAATCGTACATTCATTCAATCAATTCAATCATTGATTCGATGAAACAAGCCAAATACATTCATATAATGAATCCAAATGCACTCAGTCATTCAATGAAATACACTCCATCTGATATCTGAGTGAGGAGAGCCTCAATCATTCATTCAATGAGTCAAACGTTACGTGTTGTATCAATGAATCAATATTATCTCCTACATATAATACTACAAACAGCACTCCTGCATTTACTGAAACAAACTGCATTCATTCAATGAAGAGAACTGCATGCATTCATGGCATGAAAGGACCTGCACGTGTAAATTCAATGAGTATAGCTTATCTCATTGATTCAGTCATTCAATGAAATAAACTGTACGTGTTAATACCATGACTAGAGTTGCTCTCATTCATTCAATGTCTCAGGCTTAATTCATTCACTCAAAGAATAAAAATGCATTCATCCACTCATGGAATCGTCAAATCAATGAATCAAGCATTGGGTATTGAACCAATGAAATAAATCTATCGCCTGCATATAATACAACAAACTGCACCCCTTTAAACATTCAAACAAACCGCATTCATTCAGTGACTCAAACTGCATGCATTGATTGAAGGAAACAAACTGCATGTATTCATTCAGCGAGTAGAGCTTAGCTCATTAGTTCAATGTCTCGAGCTTCACGCTATTCATTCAATGAAACGAACTACATTCATTCATCCAATGTATCAAATGCATTCATTCATTCAATGAAACAAACTATACATTTGATGCATCTCCCATTTGTTCAATATCTCAAACTTAACTCATTCGTAAAAAGAACTGCGTTCGTACGTACATTACATCAAACATAAACAGAACATTCAATGATCTACAGGTATTCGTTGATTCAACACAACAAACCTAACACATTCATATCATCAAACCAAACCAAACCATTCAATGAAATAAACTTCACATGCTATTTCAAAGAGTAGAGCTTGTCTCATTCATTCAATGTCTCAAACTTAACTCATTCATACAAAGAATCAATGTGCATTCGTACTTGCGTTCATTCATTCATGCAATGTATCAAAATGCATTCTGTCATTCAATGAAACAAACTGTACATCTTGATGCATCTCCCATTTGTTCAATATCTCAAACTTAACTCATGCGTACAAAGAACTGCATTCCTACTTACATTACATCAAACATCAAACATCAACCGCACATTCAATGAATTCAATTCGTTGATTCAACATAACAAACCTAACACATTCATATCATCAAACCAAACCAAACCATTCAATAAAACAAACTTCACATGCTATTTCAAAGAGCAGAGCGCGTCTCATTCATTCAATGTCTCAAGCTTAACTCATTCATACAAAGAATCAACCTGCATTCGTACATGCGTTGCATTCAATGAATCAGAAGTTATTGAATCAATTAAACAAACGTTTCTTCTGCATATAATGAATCAAACATCACTCCTCTATTTAATGAAACACACTGGATCCAAAAACTCAATGGCTCGAGTTGAACGCATACATTCAAGGAAACCAACTCCATGCTTTCATTTATGGAATCAAACTTTAATCATACATTCATTCAATCAATTCAATCATTGATTCGATGAAACAAGCCAAACACACTCATATAATGAATCCAATTGCACTCAGTCATTCAATGAAATACACTCCACTTGAAATCAGAGTGAGGAGAGCCTCAATGTGTCAAACGTTACGTATTGTATCAATGAAACAATCTTATCCTCTACATATAATACTACAAACAGCACTCTTGTATTTACTGAAACAAACTGCATTCATTCAGTGAATAGAACTGCTTGCATTCATGGAATGAAAGGACCTGCACGTGTTAATTCAATGAGTAGAGCTTATCTCATTGACTCAGTCATTCAATGAAATAAACTGCACGTGTTAATACCATGACTAGAGTTGCTCTCATTCATTCAATGTCTCAAGCTTAATTCATTCACTCAAAGAATGTAAATGCATTCATCCATTCATTGAATCTTCATATCAATGAATCAAGCGTCGGGTATTGAATCAATGAATCAAACTTATCTCCTGCATGTAATACATCCAACTGCACTCCTTGAAAATTCAAACAAACCACATTAATTCAGTGACTCAAACTGCTTTCATTCATTGAATGAAACAAACTGTACATCTTGATGCATCTCCCATTTGTTCAATATCTCAAACTTAACTCATTCGTACAAAGAATTGCATTCGTACGAAGAATTGCATCAAACATCAACCGTACATGCAACGAATCTACAGGTATTCGTTTATTCAACACAACAAACCTAACACATTCATATCATCAAACCAAACCAAACCAAACCATTCAATGATACAAACTTCACATGTTATTTCAAAGAGTAAAGCTTGTCTCATTCATTCAATGTCTCAAGCTTAACTCATTCATACAAAGAATCAATCTGCATTCGTACATGCGTTGCATCAAACTTAAATCGTGCATTCAATGAATCAGAAGTTATTGAATCAATTAAACAAACGTATATAATGAATCAAACTTCACTCCTTTATTTAATGAAACCCACTGGATCCAACAATTCAATGTCTCGAGCTGGATGCATACATTCAAGGAAAAGAACTGCATGCTTTCATTTATTGAATAAAACTTTAATCGTACATTCATTCAATCAATTCAATCATTGATTCGATGAAACAAGCCAAATACATTCATATAATGAATCCAAATGCACTCAGTCATTCAATGAAATACACTCCATCTGATATCTGAGTGAGGAGAGCCTCAATCATTCATTCAATGAGTCAAACGTTACGTGTTGTATCAATGAATCAATATTATCTCCTACATATAATACTACAAACAGCACTCCTGCATTTACTGAAACAAACTGCATTCATTCAATGAAGAGAACTGCATGCATTCATGGCATGAAAGGACCTGCACGTGTAAATTCAATGAGTATAGCTTATCTCATTGATTCAGTCATTCAATGAAATAAACTGTACGTGTTAATACCATGACTAGAGTTGCTCTCATTCATTCAATGTCTCAGGCTTAATTCATTCACTCAAAGAATAAAAATGCATTCATCCACTCATGGAATCGTCAAATCAATGAATCAAGCATTGGGTATTGAACCAATGAAATAAATCTATCGCCTGCATATAATACAACAAACTGCACCCCTTTAAACATTCAAACAAACCGCATTCATTCAGTGACTCAAACTGCATGCATTGATTGAAGGAAACAAACTGCATGTATTCATTCAGTGAGTAGAGCTTAGCTCATTAGTTCAATGTCTCGAGCTTCACGCTATTCATTCAATGAAACGAACTACATTCATTCATCCAATGTATCAAACTGCATTCATTCATTCAATGAAACAAACTGTACATCTTGATGCATCTCCCATTTGTTCAATATCTCAAACTTAACTCATTCGTAAAAAGAACTGCGTTCGTACGTACATTACATCAAACATAACAGAACATTCAATGAATCTACAGGTATTCGTTGATTCAACACAACAAACCTAACACATTCATATCATCAAACCAAACCAAACCATTCAATGAAATAAACTTCACATGCTATTTCAAAGAGTAGAGATTGTCTCATTCATGCAATGTCTCAAACTTAACTCATTCATACAAAGAATCAATATGCATTCGTACTTGCGTTCATTCATTCATGCAATGTATCAAACTGCATTCTGTCATTCAATGAAACAAACTGTACATCTTGATGCATCTCCCATTTGTTCAATATCTCAAACTTAACTCATGCGTACAAAGAACTGCATTCCTACTTACATTACATCAAACATCAAACATCAACCGCACATTCAATGAATTCAATTCGTTGATTCAACATAACAAACCTAACACATTCATATCATCAAACCAAACCAAACCATTCAATAAAACAAACTTCACATGTTATTTCAAAGAATAAAGCTTGTCTCATTCATTCAATGTCTCAAGCTTAACTCATTCATACAAAGAATCAACCTGCATTCGCACATGCGTTGCATTCAATGAATCAGAAGTTATTGAATCAATTAAACAAACGTTTCTTCTGCATATAATGAATCAAACATCACTCCTCTATTTAATGAAACACACTGGATCCAAAAACTCAATGGCTCGAGTTGAACGCATACATTCAAGGAAACCAACTCCATGCTTTCATTTATGGAATCAAACTTTAATCATACATTCATTCAATCAATTCAATCATTGATTCGATGAAACAAGCCAAACACATTCATATAATGAATCCAATTGCACTCAGTCATTCAATGAAATACACTCCACTTGAAATCAGAGTGAGGAGAGCCTCAATGTGTCAAACGTTACGTATTGTATCAAGGAAACAATCTTATCCCCTACATATAATACTACAAACAGCACTCTTGTATTTACTGAAACAAACTGCATTCATTCAGTGAATAGAACTGCTTGCATTCATGGAATGAAAGGACCTGCACGTGTTAATTCAATGAGTAGAGCTTATCTCATTGACTCAGTCATTCAATGAAATAAACTGCACGTGTTAATACCATGACTAGAGTTGCTCTCATTCATTCAATGTCTCAAGCTTAATTCATTCACTCAAAGAATGTAAATGCATTCATCCATTCATTGAATCTTCATATCAATGAATCAAGCATCGGGTATTGAATCAATGAATCAAACTTATCTCCTGCATGTAATACATCCAACTGCACTCCTTGAAAATTCAAACAAACCACATTAATTCAGTGACTCAAACTGCTTTCATTCATTGAATGAAACAAACTGTACATCTTGATGCATCTCCCATTTGTTCAATATCTCAAACTTAACTCATTCGTACAAAGAATTGCATTCGTACGAAGAATTGCATCAAACATCAACCGTACATGCAACGAATCTACAGGTATTCGTTTATTCAACACAACAAACCTAACACATTCATATCATCAAACCAAACCAAACCAAACCATTCAATGATACAAACTTCACATGTTATTTCAAAGAGTAAAGCTTGTCTCATTCATTCAATGTCTCAAGCTTAACTCATTCATACAAAGAATCAATCTGCATTCGTACATGCGTTGCATCAAACTTAAATCGTGCATTCAATGAATCAGAAGTTATTGAATCAATTAAACAAACGTATATAATGAATCAAACTTCACTCCTTTATTTAATGAAACCCACTGGATCCAACAATTCAATGTCTCGAGCTGGATGCATACATTCAAGGAAAAGAACTGCATGCTTTCATTTATTGAATAAAACTTTAATCGTACATTCATTCAATCAATTCAATCATTGATTCGATGAAACAAGCCAAATACATTCATATAATGAATCCAAATGCACTCAGTCATTCAATGAAATACACTCCATCTGATATCTGAGTGAGGAGAGCCTCAATCATTCATTCAATGAGTCAAACGTTACGTGTTGTATCAATGAATCAATATTATCTCCTACATATAATACTACAAACAGCACTCCTGCATTTACTGAAACAAACTGCATTCATTCAATGAAGAGAACTGCATGCATTCATGGCATGAAAGGACCTGCACGTGTAAATTCAATGAGTATAGCTTATCTCATTGATTCAGTCATTCAATGAAATAAACTGTACGTGTTAATACCATGACTAGAGTTGCTCTCATTCATTCAATGTCTCAGGCTTAATTCATTCACTCAAAGAATAAAAATGCATTCATCCACTCATGGAATCGTCAAATCAATGAATCAAGCATTGGGTATTGAACCAATGAAATAAATCTATCGCCTGCATATAATACAACAAACTGCACCCCTTTAAACATTCAAACAAACCGCATTCATTCAGTGACTCAAACTGCATGCATTGATTGAAGGAAACAAACTGCATGTATTCATTCAGTGAGTAGAGCTTAGCTCATTAGTTCAATGTCTCGAGCTTCACGCTATTCATTCAATGAAACGAACTACATTCATTCATCCAATGTATCAAACTGCATTCATTCATTCAATGAAACAAACTGTACATCTTGATGCATCTCCAATTTGTTCAATATCTCAAACTTAACTCATTCGTAAAAAGAACTGCGTTCGTACGTACATTACATCAAACATAAACAGAACATTCAATGAATCTACAGGTATTCGTTGATTCAACACAACAAACCTAACACATTCATATCATCAAACCAAACCAAACCATTCAATGAAATAAACTTCACATGCTATTTCAAAGAGTAGAGCTTGTCTCATTCATGCAATGTCTCAAACTTAACTCATTCATACAAAGAATCAATGTGCATTCGTACTTGCGTTCATTCATTCATGCAATGTATCAAAATGCATTCTGTCATTCAATGAAACAAACTGTACATCTTGATGCATCTCCCATTTGTTCAATATCTCAAACTTAACTCATGCGTACAAAGAACTGCATTCCTACTTACATTACATCAAACATCAAACATCAACCGCACATTCAATGAATTCAATTCGTTGATTCAACATAACAAACCTAACACATTCATATCATCAAACCAAACCAAACCATTCAATAAAACAAACTTCACATGCTATTTCAAAGAGCAGAGCGCGTCTCATTCATTCAATGTCTCAAGCTTAACTCATTCATACAAAGAATCAACCTGCATTCGCACATGCGTTGCATTCAATGAATCAGAAGTTATTGAATCAATTAAACAAACGTTTCTTCTGCATATAATGAATCAAACATCACTCCTCTATTTAATGAAACACACTGGATCCAAAAACTCAATGGCTCGAGTTGAACGCATACATTCAAGGAAACCAACTCCATGCTTTCATTTATGGAATCAAACTTTAATCATACATTCATTCAATCAATTCAATCATTGATTCGATGAAACAAGCCAAACACATTCATATAATGAATCCAATTGCACTCAGTCATTCAATGAAATACACTCCACTTGAAATCAGAGTGAGGAGAGCCTCAATGTGTCAAACGTTACGTATTGTGTCAATGAAACAATCTTATCCTCTACATATAATACTACAAACAGCACTCTTGTATTTACTGAAACAAACTGCATTCATTCAGTGAATAGAACTGCTTGCATTCATGGAATGAAAGGACCTGCACGTGTTAATTCAATGAGTAGAGCTTATCTCATTGACTCAGTCATTCAATGAAATAAACTGCACGTGTTAATACCATGACTAGAGTTGCTCTCATTCATTCAATGTCTCAAGCTTAATTCATTCACTCAAAGAATGTAAATGCATTCATCCATTCATTGAATCTTCATATCAATGAATCAAGCATCGGGTATTGAATCAATGAATCAAACTTATCTCCTGCATGTAATACATCCAACTGCACTCCTTGAAAATTCAAACAAACCACATTAATTCAGTGACTCAAACTGCTTTCATTCATTGAATGAAACAAACTGTACATCTTGATGCATCTCCCATTTGTTCAATATCTCAAACTTAACTCATTCGTACAAAGAATTGCATTCGTACGAAGAATTGCATCAAACATCAACCGTACATGCAACGAATCTACAGGTATTCGTTTATTCAACACAACAAACCTAACACATTCATATCATCAAACCAAACCAAACCAAACCATTCAATGATACAAACTTCACATGTTATTTCAAAGAGTAAAGCTTGTCTCATTCATTCAATGTCTCAAGCTTAACTCATTCATACAAAGAATCAATCTGCATTCGTACATGCGTTGCATCAAACTTAAATCGTGCATTCAATGAATCAGAAGTTATTGAATCAATTAAACAAACGTATCTTCTGCATGTAATGAATCAAACTTCACTCCTTTATTTAATGAAACCCACTGGATCCAACAATTCAATGTCTCGAGCTGGATGCATACATTCAAGGAAAAGAACTGCATGCTTTCATTTATTGAATAAAACTTTAATCGTACATTCATTCAATCAATTCAATCATTGATTCGATGAAACAAGCCAAATACATTCATATAATGAATCCAAATGCACTCAGTCATTCAATGAAATACACTCCATCTGATATCTGAGTGAGGAGAGCCTCAATCATTCATTCAATGAGTCAAACGTTACGTGTTGTATCAATGAATCAATATTATCTCCTACATATAATACTACAAACAGCACTCCTGCATTTACTGAAACAAACTGCATTCATTCAATGAAGAGAACTGCATGCATTCATGGCATGAAAGGACCTGCACGTGTAAATTCAATGAGTATAGCTTATCTCATTGATTCAGTCATTCAATGAAATAAACTGTACGTGTTAATACCATGACTAGAGTTGCTCTCATTCATTCAATGTCTCAGGCTTAATTCATTCACTCAAAGAATAAAAATGCATTCATCCACTCATGGAATCGTCAAATCAATGAATCAAGCATTGGGTATTGAACCAATGAAATAAATCTATCGCCTGCATATAATACAACAAACTGCACCCCTTAAACATTCAAACAAACCGCATTCATTCAGTGACTCAAACGCATGCATTGATTGAAGGAAACAAACTGCATGTATTCATTCAGTGAGTAGAGCTTAGCTCATTAGTTCAATGTCTCGAGCTTCACGCTATTCATTCAATGAAACGAACTACATTCATTCATCCAATGTATCAAACTGCATTCATTCATTCAATGAAACAAACTGTACATCTTGATGCATCTCCCATTTGTTCAATATCTCAAACTTAACTCATTCGTAAAAAGAACTGCGTTCGTACGTACATTACATCAAACATGAACAGAACATTCAATGAATCTACAGGTATTCGTTGATTCAACACAACAAACATTCATATCATCAACCAAACCAAACCAAACCATTCAATGAAATAAACTTCACATGCTATTTCAAAGAGTAAAGCTTGTCTCATTCATCAATGTCTCAAACTTAACTCATTCATACAAAGAATCAATATGCATTCGTACTTGCGTTCATTCATTCATGCAAAGTATCAAACTGCATTCTGTCATTCAATGAAACAAACTGTACATCTTGATGCATCTCCCATTTGTTCAATATCTCAAACTTAACTCATGCGTACAAAGAACTGCATTCCTACTTACATTACATCAAACATCAAACATCAACCGCACATTCAATGAATTCAATTCGTTGATTCAACATAACAACCTAACACATTCATATCATCAAACCAAACCAAACCATTCAATAAACAAACTTCACATGCTATTTCAAAGAGCAGAGCGCGTCTCATTCATTCAATGTCTCAAGCTTAACTCATTCATACAAAGAATCAACCTGCATTCGCACATGCGTTGCATTCAATGAATCAGAAGTTATTGAATCAATTAAACAAACGTTTCTTCTGCATATAATGAATCAAACATCACTCCTCTATTTAATGAAACACACTGGATCCAAAAACTCAATGGCTCGAGTTGAACGCATACATTCAAGGAAACCAACTCCAAGCTTTCATTTATGGAATCAAACTTAATCATACATTCATTCAATCAATTCAATCATTGATTCGATGAAACAAGCCAAACACATTCATATAATGAATCCAATTGCACTCAGTCATTCAATGAAATACACTCCACTTGAAATCAGAGTGAGGAGAGCCTCAATGTGTCAAACGTTACGTATTGTATCAATGAAACAATCTTATCCTCTACATATAATACTACAAACAGCACTCTTGTATTACTGAAACAAACTGCATTCATTCAGTGAATAGAACTGCTTGCATTCATGGAATGAAAGGACCTGCACGTGTTAATTCAATGAGTAGAGCTTATCTCATGACTCAGTCATTCAATGAAATAAACTGCACGTGTTAATACCATGACTAGAGTTGCTCTCATTCATTCAATGTCTCAAGCTAATTCATTCACTCAAAGAATGTAAATGCATTCATCCATTCATTGAATCTTCATATCAATGAATCAAGCATCGGGTATTGAATCAATGAATCAAACTTATCTCTCTGCATGTAATACATCCAACTGCACTCCTGGAAAATTCAAACAAACCACATTAATTCAGTGACTCAAACTGCTTTCATTCATTGAATGAAACAAACTGTAACATCTTGATGCATCTCCCATTTGTTCAATATCTCAAACTTAACTCATTCGTACAAAGAATTGCATTCGTACGAAGAATTGCATCAAACATCAACGTACATGCAACGAATCTACAGGTATTCGTTTATTCAACACAACAAACCAACATATCATATCATCAAACCAAACCAAACCAAACCATTCAATGATACAAACTTCACATGTTATTTCAAAGAGTAAAGCTTGTCTCATTCATTCAATGTCTCAAGCTTAACTCATTCATACAAAGAATCAATCTGCATTCGTACATGCGTTGCATCAAACTTAAATCGTGCATTCAATGAATCAAAGTTATTGAATCAATTAAACAAACATATATAAATGAATCAAACTTCACTCCTTTATTAAATGAAACCCATTGGATCCAACAATTCAATGTCTCGAGCTGGATGCATACATTCAAGGAAAAGAACTGCATGCTTTCATTTATTGAATAAAACTTTAATCGTACATTCATTCAATCAATTCAATCATTGATTCGATGAAACAAGCCAAATACATTCATATAATGAATCCAAATGCACTCAGTCATTCAATGAAATACACTCCATCTGATATCTGAGTGAGGAGAGCCTCAATCATCATTCAATGAGTCAAACGTTACGTGTTGTATCAATGAATCAATATTATCTCCTACATATAATACTACAAACAGCACTCCTGCATTTTACTGAAACAAACTGCATTCATTCAATGAAGAGAACTGCATGCATTCATGGCATGAAAGGACCTGCACGTGTAAATTCAATGAGTATAGCTTATCTCATTGATTCAGTCATTCAATAAATAAACTGTACCGTGTTAATACCATGACTAGAGTTGCTCTCATTCATTCAATGTCTCAGGCTTAATTCATTCACTCAAAGAATAAAAATGCATTCATCCACTCATGGAATCGTCAAATCATGAATCAAGCATTGGGTATTGAACCAATGAAATAAATCTATCGCCTGCATATAATACAACAAACTGCACCCCCTTTAAACATTCAAACAAACCGCATTCATTCAGTGACTCAAACTGCATGCATTGATTGAAGAAACAAACTGCATGTATTCATTCAGTGAGTAGAGCTTAGCTCATAGTTCAAAGTCTCGAGCTTCACGCTTTCATTCAATGAAACGAACTACATTCATTCATCCAATGTATCAAATGCATTCATTCATTCAATGAAACAAACTGTACATTGATGCATCTCCCATTTGTTCAATATCTCAAACTTAACTCATTCG
>NW_026868263.1:0-35000 GCF_020745735.1 Hemiscyllium ocellatum
CCCCCCTCCCCGCATCTCCCTCTCCCCCCTCCCCGCATCTCCCTCTCCCCCCTCCATCTCCCTCTCCCTCCATCTCCCTCTCCCTCCATCTCCCTCTCCCTCCATCTCTCCCTCTCCCCGCATGCCCCCCTCCCATCCCCTCCCCTCCCCTGGGTAGGAGGAGAAGCTCAGAACCCGTTTGCCTGACGAGCTGGTAGAGAGAGTGAGTAAAGGGTTAATTACTGTGCCAACTGCTTCTTTCCGAAATGCCGTTAACACAGCCCTGAAATGTGTTTGTGTCGTTTTTCTCACTAACTCCTGCCTTTGCACCAAGTGAGAGGTCCTGGGGGCAGCTCGGACTAGTTTTATTTTTAGGAAGTCCTCAATGTTTTGAAGCCTGTACAAACAGTTAGCATTTCAGAGAGTGCCCCTGTTGATGTTGTGAACCCCTTTGACCAGGAGCTTGCTTAACAAGTGCTGAGCCCAGCAAGCTCAGTCTTTTGCAGCTTGCATGGGGTAGGTTAGTGAGAAGCATTGGGAATTGAAGAGTGTTTTAAAAATCATCACTCGAATAGATGCTGTTGCAGTGGGGGGTAGACATCCAAGTGTAATCAGTTTGTTTCTTTTTGCTGCATTCGGAGGTGTGTGAGCATGTGTGTGGGCATGTGTTTTTGTGATGCAAGGGTTGTATGTTTGTTTGAGCATGTGTATGTATGTGGTGGTGGCTGTGTGTGTCTGCTTGTGTGTGTGTGTATACGAGAGTGAGAGCGCGTGTGTGTGTGAACGTGTGTGCATGTCCGTGTGAGCAAGCATGTGTGTCAGCTCTTGTCTAAGCATGTATGTGTGTGTGTGTGTGTATGTTTTTGTGTGTGAGCCTGTGCATGGGTGTGAGCACGTGTGTTTGTACATTTTGTTTGTGAGTAGGTGTAAACATGCGTGTTTTTGTGTGTGTGTGGATGTGTTTATGTGCAGTGTTTGTGTGTGTGTGCGTGCGTGTGTGCTCGCATGTGGTCTGTATTTAACACTAGGTTAAATCCCAGCACCAGTGTCTAGCTGGTAGTTGGTTTTCCCCACATGCGGATTGGGTAATGGGGCAGGCTGGGGTAAAGGGAGATTGGACACTGTTTGGCCAGGATGGACGTTGTGTGTGGAGTGACATAGGTCATCCCTCCCTGCCACTGCCCGCTCTCTCCAGCCTGAGGCACGGTGGCTGGGCATCTCTGCTTCGCAGCCTCTGACTCATTTCCCTTCCCTGAGGCCAGCTTCAGCTTTTGGAAGGGGCCTGGTGGTGGGGAAAGGGGGAGGAGGTTCGTGTGAGTGAGCGTGAATGAGGATGTGTGGGAGAGAGGGTGCTGAGGCCAATTTTGGCTACACCGTTGCTATAGAGACAGAGCTCAGATTCAGCAGTGCGGTGTTAGAGAGATGGAGTGTTCAAGATTCAAGATGTATTGTGTGTGTGTGTGTGTGTGCAGGAGGTGGGGGGAGAATCGAGAACAGGATTGTGGGGGGTGGGGGGTGGCGGGGGACAGTTTCAGAATGAGCACGCGCCCCATTTCAGATGTGACTGATGTGGTACTCCCCATCTCCTGCTCAGTTTCCCTTCCTGATTAAAATTGGTTTGCTGATTGGTTCCCCTTCAGGGAGGGAAATCTCCCCTATCCCAGATCGAGGCCTACACGTGACTCCAGACTCACCGCCCGCTCCCCGCACAGCCGCATGTTTGACTCTGAGCTGCCCCAGCCAGACACACAGCTCAAGGGGGAAATTAGGGAGGGTCTCAGCCTGCATCTTGCCATTCTAAAAAAAACTGGTGCTCTCAAATGACCAAGGTGGCTGGTCAGGTCAGGTACATGCTCCTGATCTTTGTTCTTTAAGCTTTGCAGTGGCTCCTGACTGACCAGGGTCCAATCAAGGGCTTCAATGGAGTCCCAAAGCAATTTGTGGTGAGTGTGGCGCATGGGCTTGGGATCGAAGAGCAGGAGGAGGTGAGTCAGCCCCTTCAGCCTGCTCTGCTAGTCAGATCTGATTGTAACTCAGCCTGCTTTCCCCTCTACCCCCCTCAACCCTCGACTCTCCCGACCTTCAATATATTCACTGAGTTGGCTTTCGCCTGGGAGAACTCCATAGACTCCTCACCTTCTTTGAGATGTCCCCCTCACCTCTGTCTTCGATGGGTGACCCCCTTGTTTTAAAACCCTGTCCCTTGTTACTACTCCCTGCTGTCTGATTGAGTGGAATATTTTGCACCCTCAGTGTGATTTTTGTGTGATCCAAGTGGAAAAATTCCCACTTGAGGGATCGTATGAGGAAAGGCTGAGGCACTTGGGGCTGTTCTCATTGGAGAAAAGAAGGTTTAGGGGTGACTTGATAGAGGTGTACAAGATGATTAGGGGTTTAGATAGGGTTGACCATGAGAACGTTTTCCCACGTATGGAGTCAGCTATTACGAGGGGGCATAGCTTTAAATTAAGGGGTGGTAGGTATAGGACAGATGTTAGGGGTAGATTCTTTACTCAGTGAGTCGTGAGTTCCTGGAATGCCCTGCCAGTAACAGTGGTGGACTCTCCCTCTTTATGGGCATTTAAACGGGCATTGGATAGGCATATGGAGGAATGTGGGCTAGTGTAGGTTAGATGGGCTTGGATTGGCTCAACATCGAGGGCCGAAGAGCCTGTACTGCGCTGTATTTTTCAATGTTCTATGTTGGAAAGGAATAGAGGAAAGCTTCACCATGGAGGGAGGCCATTCGCCCCATTGTGCCAGGTCTCCACAAGAGTCACTTGTCCAATCCCGTATTTTCGCCCAGCCTTTCGCCATAGTCTGCGTCGCCTTCCTCTTCGGATAATGATCCAAAGCATCGATTGAAGCTACCTCCCCCCCCTCCTCCACACTCTTGGACAGTGCATTCCAGACTCTGACATGGAGGAGCCCGTGTTGCACTGGAGGGAACAAAGTTAAAAATCCCACAACAGCTTCTCATCCCAACAGGTTTCTTCGGAAGTGCCAGCTTTCGGAGCACTGCTCCTTTGTCAGGTAGCTGTTGACAAAGGTGAAAATCTCACCACCCCAGGTTATAGTCCAACAGCTGAAGGAGCAGCACTCTGAAAGCTCGTACTCCCAAATAAACCTGTTGGGACTCGAACCTGGTGTTGTGTAATTCCAGACTGTAACCACCTGCTCCTCGTGTCTCCCGTTCAGACGATCATCTTTTAATCTGTGCCCCGACCGACTCTCAATGCTTCCACCAATAAGCGACAGTTCCTCCTGCTCCACTCTGTTCCAGACCCCTCCTCACCGTTTGAGGATTGGCCCTACCACCACTCCTCCCACCCCCCAGCTGTCTGAGGATGTAAACCAGTACAGATATGTTCAGTGAGTGGGCTAAGTACTGGCCGCTGGAGTATGATGTGGGAAAATTGTGAAGCTGTTCTCCTTGATGGGAAGGATGAGCAGAGTCTGTCTGAAATGGAGCACGACTGCAGAATGTTGAGGTGCAGAGGGATCTGGGTGTGCTAGTGCATGAGTCAGAGAAGGTTAGTGTGTAGGTACAGCGAGTAATTAAGAAGGCTAAGCATAATCGAATTGCATGACTGAACAGCCAGTTGGACCAAATGCTCTACTTCTGCTCCTATATTTTATGGTCTTTAACAGAATGCAGTCCTTTATTATGAGAGGAAGGAGGCTTCAGTTATCCAGGGCTCTGGTGGCAGCATCTTGATCAGCATGTGGAGTTTGGGTCTGCTTATCTAAGGAAGGATGGAAATGTATTGGAGGTGGATCAGAGAAGGATTTACCAGACTGATACCTGAAATCAGTGGGTTGTCTTATGAGGGCGGGTTAGAATGCCGTATTCAATTCTGATCTCAGGTATAGAGGCAGGGTGCCTGCAGAGTGGAGAGGTCTCCTGCTCCTCGGATGCTGCCTGACCTGCTGTGATTTTCCAGCACCACTCTAATCTGACTCTGGTTTCCAGCATCTGCAGTCCTTGTTTTGACCTGGTTACTCTGCAAGTCATGGCCAGAAGACAGCTTTAAGGCATGGTCTAACAGGAGCAAAAGTAATGCTGAGGATTTCTCCAAAGTTATCCTGTGGGGGGGTATTCTCAAATGATGAGCTGAAAATGTGTTGCTGGTTAAAGTGCAGCAGGTCAGGCAGCATCCAAGGAACAGGAAATTCGACGTTTCGGGCAAAAGCCCTTCATCAGGAATGAGGAAAGTGTGTCCAGCAGGCTCTTCTCAAACGATGCCACAAGTTGATCTCCGTTTGCATCTTAGAATATTCTTTAGTCATAGTGTGTGGTCAGGCAGCATTCAAGGAGCAGGAGAGTCAACGTTTTGGGCATAAGCCCTCATTACTGACAATGCTGAGAGAGCGTCTTGCTGTTAAAGGGTCAGTTACATGGGACTGCCACGCAGTTGAGAGGGTCAGTGCTGAAGGAGCGCTGCACTGTCAGAGGGTCAGTGCTGAGGGAGTGGGCACTGTCAGATGGTCAGTGCTGAGGGAGTGGGCACTGTCAGAGGGTCAGTGCTGAGGGAGTGGGCACTGTCGGGTCAGTGCTGAGGGAGTGCGCACTGTCAGAGGTCAGTGCTGAGGGAGTGCTGCACTGTCAGAGGGTCAGTGCTGAGGGAGCGCTGCACTGTCAGAGGGTCAGTGCTGAGGGAGTGGGCACTGTCGGAGGGTCAGTGCTGAGGGAATGGGCATTGTCGGAGGGTCAGTGCTGAGGGAGTACCGCACTGTTGGAGGGTCAGTGCTGAGGGAATGGGCACTGTAAGAGGGTCATGCTGAGGGAGAGCCGCACTGTCAGAGGGTCAGTGCTGAGGGAGTGGCACTGTCAGAGGGTCAGTGCTGAGGGAGTGCCGCACCGTCAGAGGGTCAGTGCTGAGGGAGTGGGCACTGTCGGAGGGTCAGAGCTGAGGGAATGGGCACTGTCGGGCAGTCAGTGCTGAGGGAGTGGGCACTGTCGGAGGGTCAGCGCTGAGGTAGCGGCTGCTGTCGGAGGGTCAGTGCTGAGGGAGCAGGCACTGTCGGAGAGTCAGTGCTGAGGGAGTGGGCACTGTTGGAGGGTCAGAGCTGAGGGACTGCCGCACTGTCGGAATGTCAGTGCTGAGGGAGTGGGCACTGTCGGAGGGTCAGTGCTGAGGGAGTGGGTACTATCAGAGGGTCAGTGCTGAGGGAGAGCCGCATTGTCAGAGGATTAGTGCTGAGGAAGTGCCGCAGTGTGGGAGGGTCAGTGCTGAGGGAGTGGGCTCTGTCAGAGGGTCAGTGCTGAGGGAGTGGGTGCTGTCGGAGGTCTGTTGAGGGAGTGCCGCACTCTCGGAGGGTCAGTGCTGAGGGATTGGGTGCTGTCGGAGGGTCAGTGCTGAAGGAGTGCCGCACTCTCGGAGAGTCAGTGCTGAGGGAGTGGGCACTGTCGGAGGGTCAGTGCTGAGGGAGTGCCGCACTGTCAGAGGGTCAGTGCTGAGGGTGTGCCGCACTGTCAGAGGGTCAGTGGTGAGGGAGTGGGCACTGTCGGAGGGTCAGTGCTGAGGGAGTGGGCCCTGTCGGAGGGTCAGTGCTGAGGGAGAGCCGCACTGTCGGAGGGTCAGTGCTGAGGGAGTGCCGCACTGTCAGAGGGTCAGTGCTGAGGGAGCAGGCACTGTCGGAGGGTCAGTGCTGAGGGAGTGGGCACTGTCGGAGGGTCAGTGCTGAGGGAGTACCGCACTGTCGGAGAGTCAGTGCTGAGGGAGTGCCGCACTGTCGGAGGGTCAGTGCTGAGGGAGTGGGCACTATCGGAGGGTCAGTGCTGAGGGAGTGCCGCACTGTCAGTTGGTTAGTGCTGAGGGAGTGGGCCCTGTCGGAGGGTCAGTGCTGAGGGAGTGCCGCACTGTCGGAGGGTCAGTGCTGAGGGAGTGGGCACTATCGGAGGGTCAGTGCTGAGGGAGTGCCGCACTGTCAGTTGGTTAGTGCTGAGGGAGTGGGCCCTGTCGGAGGGTCAGTGCTGAGGGAGTGGGCACTGTCGGAGGGTCAGTGCTGAGGGAATGCCGCACTGTCGGAGAGTCAGTGCTGAGGGAGTGGGCACTGTCGGAGGGTCAGTGCTGAGGGAGTGCCGCACTGTCAGAGGGTCAGTGCTGAGGGAGTGGGCACTGTCGGAGGGTCAGTGCTGAGGGAGTGCCGCACTGTCAGAGGGTCAGTGCTGAGGGAGTGCTGCACTGTCGGAGGGTCAGTGCTGAGGGAGCAGGCACTTTCGGAGAGTCAGTGCTGAGGGTGTGGGCACTGTTGGAGGGTCAGTGCTGAGGGAGTGCCGCACTGTCGGAGGGTCAGTGCTGAGGGAGTGCCGCACTGTCGGAGGGTCAGTGCTGAGGGAGCGCCGCACTGTCGGAGAGTCAGTGCTGAGGGAGTGCCGCACTGTTGGAGGGTCAGTGCTGAGGGAGTGCCGCAGTGTTGGAGGGTCAGTGCTGAGGGAGTGCCGCAGTGCTTGGATGTCAGAGCTGAGGGAGCGGGTGCTGTTGGAGGAAACCTCTTGTGTTGAAGCATTAAACACTAGGGCCTGTCTACCCCTCAAGGCAAAGTGAGAGTCCCAGAACCAATGCTGGTCGATGTGTTATGGCAGGAGGTAGATGTCTGTCCTGTGCCCAAGCAGGTAGCTCTCCCTCAACCAACATCCAGTCAGGGCGGAGAGTCCTGAGGCCTGATTCCTTAGCAGCAGCTCAGCTGCTCGGTATACAGAGACAGTGGTGTCGTCTGTGTGTCTGCACGGGGACATACAGTCGTGTTTGGTGAGAGGGCATGACCTCCTTGTCCTGCAGAGCTCTCAGAATGCTGCAGCTAAAAATACAAAGCTGTGCTATTAAAAGCCCTGGGTGGGGGATCGCTGGTGGATGAAAGCTGCTGTCAGAAACTAAAGGCCGTCCACAGGAGAGAACATTCTCTGGTGTGGATTGGTTAGCTCCTGGAACCACTCAGCATTCACTCCCTTCCAAAATAGACTTTATTCTCCTGCCCTGTTTATCCACCTCCCCGTCCCAACCTTATCTCACAGACAGCCACAAACACACACCCACACCCCACCCCCACTCAAGTTTCAGCCCGTCTCCCTGCATTTCACACACATGCATACGTGTGACATATCCATGCATGTGCATTGACACAGCCACATACATGATGTAAGCTTGCACACATGGACTGACCAACGCATCTGCACACAACCCCCAACCAATACACATGTGCATAGACACACACACAGACACAATCGTATGCACATATGATGTTTAAGCCCCTCTCTCCCTTTGGTTTGCATACACGCGCACAGCGCACGGGCATGTGCAGAGACAAACATACAGAGGCCCCCAACCACAATGTTTAAGGCCTTTTCTCCCTGCAGTTCCTGGGTTGGCATCTTCACTGAGAGTTTCTCTGGGTTTTGGTGAGTGGGAGGTGTGCGTTGCTTGCCTCACAAGGTGTTGACCCTCCACAGTGTGTGGGATATTCGCAGTATAAGGGAGGGAACGAAGAACTGTTTACCCTCATCTGAAGGACTGTACCAGGCTGCTGCTCACCCTGGGCAGTAATGAAGAGGATACTGCAGGGGTGACAGGGCTTAGGTTTACCCTCCGTGATTCCCATGTTTGGGAGCACGGTAGGGCAGGTGGGGGTTTGGAATTGGATCGTTACCTGAAGAGAAACGTGGAGGGTCCAAGGGGAAAGGGGGTGAAGGGGAGGCGGTGTTGGTGGAATCGGGTCCTGTCCATTCTCACTCCTTTCAGACTTTTCGCTTCAGGCTTGAGGCAGCTGCGTGTCAGCCCTGTTCAGAGTATTGACCAGCACCTTGAGTCACATGTAGGCCAGTATCACCACTCCCCAGTGTAAACAGTGACAAACCCCGGGCATTTAACATCACTAACTAAAGATCCAACCCCCTTCAATTTCAGACTTCCCCCCCCCCCCCAGCTTTTCTTCATTGAGCGTTTCCTAATTTCACCCAAAAAAAAACCCTTGGGCTCACCTTTACTCTCTGCCCTCTGTACCGAATCTGTCAGAAACTTTGATCAAGTCATCACCCGCATTAATCTGTTAAGTTTTGGGGACTGCTATGTGACTGGCAGACATCTCCAAACACTCACGCCCTCCACCACTGCACCATCTGTAAGATGCACTGTAGAAATTCAGCAAGTCTCCTCTGACACATTTTCCAAATTCGGAACCGTAGGGTTATGCAGCTTGGAAACAAACTCTTCTGTCCGACTAGGTCTGCGTTTGGCCCATATCCCTCCAAACCTTTCCTCCTCAAAACAAAACCTGCTGGAGAAAGTTGGCAGGGGTGGAGAGAGAGCAAAGGGAATGTTTCGGTTCCAACAATAACCCCTATTTTTTCCCAACAATAACCCCTAGAAGGATGAGGGCAGCAGACAGTTGGAGGACACCAGCTCCCTGCTGGTTCTCCTCTGAGCCCCTCCTATTCCATCCCAATTTGGAACAATAGTGGTCACTCCTTCAGAGTCGCAGGATCAAATTCCAGAAACTCCCTTCCAGCGGGGCAGGTGGGCTGCTGCAGTCGCGATACCACACGGGGACTGCAGCGGCTCAAGAAGGCATCTCCCCAACACCTTCTCCAGGGGCGATTAAAGACAGGCGATGAATGCTGGTAAAGCCACGCACTGCCAACAATCCCATGAAGGTATAAAAGAGAGAAAAGCCGAAAGTGCTGGAATAACTCAGCAGGTTTGCCAGGATCTGGGTGGAGAGTTGGGGGATCAAGAGTTATGGGGAAAAACAGGGAAGTATACATGAGCAACGCCAGATCAGCTGCGATCTTGTTGAATGGTGGAGCAGGCTGAAAGGGGCTGAATGGCCTATTTCTGGTCTGTTCATATTTCTTGTGGTCAAACCGGCTAGTTTGTGTGGTCTCTCCTCGACATTTCCCCCCTTGCTGCCCAGGTGATATACTGATGTCTCTGCGATGCACTCCCTCCAAGACAGGGAATCCCTGTACAAAGTGTGGTGCCACAGCTGTTCGGAGATCATTTCTCAGACTAATCCCTGCAATGGGGGTGGGTTCTCTGATGAGGAAAGGTAAGCCAGTCCGGGGTTGTGGTTTGAAGAGAGGAAGACAACTTCTTGTGAAATGAAAAGAAAGGAACATGCAGCACGGTGGCTCAGTGGTAAACACTGCTGCCTCACAGCACCAGGGACCTGGGTTCAGTTCCACCCTCCAGCATCTGTCTGTCTGTCTGTCTGTATGGGGTTTGTCCCCGTGTGTGTGGGGGTTTCCTCCCACACTTCAAAGATGGGCAGATTAGAAGGTTTGGCTGTGCTAAATTGTCCCATAGTGCCCAGGGATGTACAGGTTAGGGTGGATTGGCCGTGCTAAATTGTCCCGTAGTGCCCAGGGATGTGCAGGTTAGGGTAGATTGGCCGTGCTAAATTGTCCCGTAGTGCCCAGGGATGTACAGGTTAGGGTGGATTGGCCGTGCTAAATTGTCCCATAGTGCCCAGGGATGTACAGGTTAGGGTGGATTGGCCGTGCTAAATTGTCCCGTAGTGCCCAGGGATGTGCAGGTTAGGGTAGATTGGCCGTGCTAAATTGTCCCCGTAGTGCCCAGGGATGTACAGGTTAGGGTGGGATTGGCCGTGCTAAATTGCCCAGTAGTGCCCAGGGATGTACAGGTTAGGGCGGATTGGCCGTGCTAAATTGTCCCGTAGTGCCCAGGGATGTACAGTTAGGGTGGATTGGCCGTGCTAAATTGTCCCCGTAGTGCCCAGGGATGTGCAGGTTAGGGTGGATTGGCCGTGCTAAATTGTCCCCGTAGTGCCCAGGGATGTACAGGCTAGGGTGGATTGGCCGTGCTAAATTGTCCCGTAGTGCCCAGGGATGTGCAGGTTAGGGTGGATTGGCCGTGCTAAATTGTCCCGTAGTGCCCAGGGATATGCAGGTTAGGGTGGGATTGGCCGTGCTAAATTGTCCCCGTAGTGCCCAGGGATGTACAGTTAGGGTGGATTGGCCGTGCTAAATTGTCCCGTAGTGCCCAGGGATGTACAGGTTAGGGTGGGATTGGCCGTGCTAAATTGCCCAGTAGTGCCCAGGGATGTACAGGTTAGGGCGGATTGGCCGTGCTAAATTGTCCCGTAGTGCCCAGGGATGTGCAGGTTAGGGTGGATTGGCCGTGCTAAATTGTCCCGTAGTGCCCAGGGATGTGCAGTTTAGGGCGGAATTGGCCGTGCTAAATTGTCCTGTAGTGCCCAGGGATATGCAGGTTAGGGTGGATTGGCCGTGCTAAATTCTCCCTGTAGTGTCCAGGGATGTACAGGTTAGGGTGGATTGGCCGTGCCAAATTGTCCCCGTAGTGCCCAGGGATGTGCAGGTTAGGGTGGATTGGCCGTGCTAAATTGTCCCGTAGTGCCCAGGGATGTACAGGTTAGGGTGGATTGGCCGTGCTAAATTGTCCCGTAGTGCCCAGGGATGTACAGGTTAGGGTGGATTGGCCGTGCTAAATTGTCCCGTAGTGCCCAGGGATGTACAGGTTAGGGTGGATTGGCCGTGCTAAATTGTCCCGTAGTGCCCAGGGATATGCAGGTTAGGGTGGATTGGCCATGCTAAATTGTCCCCGTAGTGCCCAGGGATGTACAGGTTAGGGTGGATTGGCCGTGCTAAATTGTCCCCGTAGTGTCCAGGGATGTACAGGTTAGGGTGGATTGGCCGTGCTAAATTGTCCCATAATGTCCAGGGATGTGCAGGTTAGGGTGGATTGGCCGTGCTAAATTGTCCCATAGTGCCCAGGGATGTACAGGTTAGGGTGGATTGGCCGTGCTAAATTGTCCCGTAGTGCCCAGGGATGTGCAGGTTAGGGTGGATTGGCCGTGCTAAATTGTCCCGTAGTGCCCAGGGATGTGCAGTTTAGGGCGGGATTGGCCGTGCTAAATTGTCCCGTAGTGCCCAGGGATGTGCAGGTTAGGGTGGATTGGCCGTGCTAAATTGTCCCGTAGTGCCCAGGGATGTGCAGTTTAGGGTGGATTGGCCGTGCTAAATTGTCCCGTAGTGCCCAGGGATGTGCAGGTTAGGGTGGATTGGCCGTGCTAAATTGTCCCGTAGTGCCCAGGGATATGCAGGTTAGGGTGGATTGGCCGTGCTAAATTGTCCCCGTAGTGTCCAGGGATGTACAGGTTAGGGTGGATTGGCCGTGCTAAATTGCCCGTAGTGCCCAGGGATGTACAGGTTAGGGCGGATTGGCCGTGCTAAATTGTCCCGTAGTGCCCAGGGATGTGCAGGTTAGGGTGGATTGGCCGTGCTAAATTGTCCCATAGTGCCCAGGGATGTGCAGGTTAGGGTGGATTGGCCGTGCTAAATTGTCCCGTAGTGCCCAGGGATGTACAGGTTAGGGTGGATTGGCCGTGCTAAATTGTCCCGTAGTGCCCAGGGATGTACAGTTTAGGGCGGATTGGCCGTGCTAAATTGTCCCGTAGTGCCCAGGGATATGCAGGTTAGGGCGGATTGGCCGTGCTAAATAGTCCCGTAGTGCCCAGGGATGTACAGTTTAGGGCGGATTGGCCGTGCTAAATTGTCCCGTAGTGCCCAGGGATGTGCAGGTTAGGGTGGATTGGCCGTGCTAAATTGTCCCGTAGTGCCCAGGGATGTGCAGTTTAGGGCGGGATTGGCCGTGCTAAATTGTCCCGTAGTGTCCAGGGATGTACAGGTTAGGGTGGATTGGCCGTGCTAAATTGTCCCATAGTGCCCAGGGATGTGCAGGTTAGGGTGGATTGGCCGTGCTAAATTGTCCCGTAGTGCCCAGGGATGTACAGGTTAGGGTGGATTGGCCGTGCTAAATTGTCCCGTAGTGCCCAGGGATGTACAGTTTAGGGTGGATTGGCCGTGCTAAATTGCCCAGTAGTGCCCAGGGATGTACAGGTTAGGGCGGATTGGCCGTGCTAAAATTGTCCCGTAGTGCCCAGGGATATGCAAGTTAGGGTGGATTGGCCATGCTAAATTGTCCCCGTAGTGCCCAGGGATGTGCAGGTTATGGTGGATTGGCTGTGCTAAATTGTCCCTGTAGTGCCCAGGGATGTACAGGTTAGGGCGGATTGGCCGTGCTAAATAGTCCCGTAGTGCCCAGGGATGTACAGTTTAGGGCGGATTGGCAGTGCTAAATTGTCCCGTAGTGCCCAGGGATATGCAGGTTAGGGTGGATTGGCCGTGCTAAATTGTCCCGTAGTGCCCAGGGATGTGCAGGTTAGGGTGGATTGGCCGTGCTAAATTGTCCCGTAGTGCCCAGGGATGTGCAGTTTAGGGCGGGATTGGCCGTGCTAAATTGTCCCGTAGTGCCCAGGGATGTACAGGTTAGGGTGGATTGGCCGTGCCAAATTGTCCCCATAGTGCCCAGGGATGTGCAGGTTAGGGTGAATTGGCCGTGCTAAATTGTCCCGTAGTGCCCAGGGATGTACAGGTTAGGGTGGATTGGCCGTGCTAAATAGTCCCGTAGTGCCCAGGGATGTACAGTTTAGGGTGGATTGGCCGTGCTAAATTGCCCAGTAGTGCCCAGGGATGTACAGGTTAGGGCGGATTGGCCGTGCTAAATTGTCCCGTAGTGCCCAGGGATATGCAAGTTAGGGTGGATTGGCCATGCTAAATTGTCCCTGTAGTGCCCAGGGATGTGCAGGTTAGGGTGGATTGGCCGTGCTAAATTGTCCCCGTAGTGCCCAGGGATGTACAGGTTAGGGCGGATTGGCCGTGCTAAATAGTCCCGTAGTGCCCAGGGATGTACAGTTTAGGGTGGATTGGCAGTGCTAAATTGCCCAGTAGTGCCCAGGGATGTACAGGTTAGGGCGGGTTGGCCGTGCTAAATTGTCCCGTAGTGCCCAGGGATATGCAAGTTAGGGTGGATTGGCCATGCTAAATTGTCCCGTAGTGCCCAGGGATGTGCAAGTTAGGGTGGATTGGCCATGCTAAATTGTCCCTGTAGTGCCCAGGGATGTGCAGGTTAGGGTGGATTGGCCGTGCTAAATTGTCCCGTAGTGCCCAGGGATGAGCAGGTTAGGGTGGATTGGCTGTGCTAAATTGTCCCCGTAGTGTCCAGGGATGTACAGGTTAGGGTGGATTGGCCGTGCCAAATTGTCCCCATAGTGCCCAGGGATGTACAGGTTAGGGTGGATTGGCCGTGCTAAATTGTCCCGTCGTGCCCAGGGAGGTGCAGGTTAGGGTGGAGTGGCCTCGGAATATGTCGAGTTACAGTGATAGTGAAGTGGGGGAGGGAGGATGCTCTTCAGAGTCTTGGTGTGGATTTGATGGGTCCTGTGGTCGGCCTGCACACTGTAGGGATCCTATGATTCACTGGGTTTCATTCTGCGAGTGGAGGCGTGTTGACCGTGCACAGTGTTTGGGAGAGGGTGGGGGTAGGGGGAGGGGGAGGAGGGTGGTGGTGGTGTTTAAATGCACGAAAGCTGGTGTACGGATCCACAGTTACTCTTCAGTCAACCTTCTGACTCTCTCTGCCTTCCAAGGTGCTGCTTTCTTGAGCTGTTTCTTCGAGTTGCTAATTAATGTGCAACGAAGAGAGTTCTGGCAGAGCTGTCGCCTTAAATAGAATGCAGTCAGTTCTCCACCCACCATACCTGTTTATATCTGGAACTGTGTACCCCAGCCTACTTAACACCTCGTTCCCAGCACTCGCAAGGATCACCGTGGTGGACTTCAGTCTCCTCTGTCAATGACGATAAACATGAGGGCTGCCTTGTCGTGTTTGTATGGAAAAGAAAATTGCTTGACAGACCACGGACTCCACAATTTGGTCCATGCACTGAGTACAGGAGTTGGGAGGTCATGTTGTGGCTGTACAGGACATTGGTTAGGCCACTTTTGGAATACTGCATTCAATTCTGGTCTCCCTGCTACAGGAAGGTTGTTGTGAAACTAGAAAGGTTTCAGAAAAGGTTTACGAGGATGATGCCAGGGTGGGAGGGTTCGGGCTATAGGGAGAGGCTGAATAGGCTGGGGCTGTTTTCCCTGGAAGGTTGGAGGCTGAGGGGGTGATCTTTACAGAGGTTTCTAAAATCATGAGGGGCATGGGTAGGTGAATAGCCAAGGTACTTTTCCCAGGGTATGAGAGTTCGAAACTAGAGAGCGTCGGTTTAAGGTGAGATGGGGAAAGATTTAAAAGGGACCCGGGGGCATTTTGTTCATGCAGAGGGTGGTGCACGTGTGGAATGAGCTGTCAGAGGATGTGGTGCAGGCTGGTACAATAAGAGCATTTAATTGGCATTTGGACGAGTATATGAATCGGAAGGGTTTGGATGGATATGGGCCAGGTGCTAGCAAATGGAACTGTGTAGAATATCTGGTTGGCATGGACAAATTTTACCAGTGGGTCTGTTTCCGCGCTTGTTTCCGGGGAATGAGCAGCAGTGTGGACTTCAGAACACAAATAGACCGACTGGCATGTGAACGATGGCAGAGCTATCTTGCGGGGCCGATGGGTAACCCCTGCTCCTGGTTCTTAGATCAGAGACGATAACGTGTGAGGCTGGATAAACCACAACAGACCAGGGAGCATCCGAGGAGCAAGAGAGTCAATGTTTCAGGCGTAACCCTCCTTTAGGATCTCCACTCTGTGGCTCCGTGGCTGCTGGCTGACATCCTGTGGTTTTTCCAGTGACACACTTCATCGGCTCTGGAGTGCTTAGGTTCTGATTATCTCCCACCCTCCCCAGAAGGAAAAGGGGAAGCAGACGCAGGGAATCACTTACCCCTTCAAGGTTAGCCCCACCTCCCCCCAAGGTGGGCTGGATTTCCTTCCGGAAGGTTAGGTGTCTGTAACTGGAGGGAGTTCAGAAGAGATTCGCTGGAATGATGATTCCAGAGGTGAGGGCTTTGTCTTCATCAAATCTTTGAATCGTTACAGTTTGGAAGGAGGCTGTTCGATCCATCAAGGGCAGCTAAGACCATCCCCCGCAAACCTATCTCTGCATTTCCCATAGCAAGCCCATCTAATCGGCACACTGTGGACCAATGTAACACGGCCAATCCACCCTAACCTACACATCCCTGGGCACTACGGGACAATTTAGCATGGCCAATCCACCCTAACCTGCATATCCCTGGGCACTACGGGACAATTTAACACGGCCAACCCACCCTAACCTGCACATCCCTGGGCACTATGGGATAGTTTAGCATGGCTAATCCATCTTACTTGTGTAACTTTGGACTGTGTTGGAAGCCAGAGCACCCAGAGGAAACCCACACAGACGAGGGGAGATTGTGCAAATTTGACCCAGACACGCCCGGGTTTGGAATTGAATCCGAGACAGCAGTGCTCACCATTGACCCTGTGAAGAGAGATTGAGCATTTTAGGCCACACTCTGCCATTTAGGAGAATGAGTGGAGATCTAAGTGAGGTCCATAAGATGGTAAAGAGTATTGACAGTGTAGATGTAGGGAGGATGGTTCCCCATGTGGGACAATCCAGAATGACAGGTTACAGTTTCAGGTTAAGGGAGGAGGCCATCTAAACAGAGATGAGGAGAAAGGACCTTTCTTAAAGGGTCATGAATCTATGGAGTGTAGTGGGCGTGAGGAGACGGAATAAATTGAAGGAGGTGATGGATTGTTAATGGGTTGAAGGGTTGTGGAGAGCAGAGAGGAAAGTGGAGTTGAGGCTGAGATGAAGTCAGTCATGATCATGTTAAAGGAGGGAACAGGCTTGAGGGGCTGAATGGCCTGCTCTGACTTAACAGCTCGCAGTGACTCTGGGGCGCTGGGAATGTAGGGGTTTGAAACACGTCTGTGGCTGGCTAAAGCACCAGTAATTTCACCTTGTGATCGAGTCTGCTCGAAATTTCAAACTAACAAGATTTCCCAGGAGAGAAGCTCTTTATTCTCATTCCATTTAATTAATTGCCTGGAATTAAATACCCCCAACCCCCAAGATGTGACTGTGGGATGTGAACTCATGATTCTTTTGAACTAGAATCAGCTCAGGCCTTTTATAAACAATTTCAGCCATGACTCAGTGGGCGTTACTCTTGTCTGAGTCAGAAATTGCCAGGAATAAGCCATACTCCATAGACACTAGCATACAAACATGGTCACGGCACTCCACTGCAGTGCTGAGGGAGTACTGCACTGTCACAGGGTCAGTGCTGAGGGAGTGGGCACTGTCGGAGGGTCAGTGCTAAGGGAGTGGGCACTGTCAGAGAGTCAGTGCTGAGGGAGTGGGCACTGTCAGAGGGTGAGTGCTGAGGGAGTGGGCACTGTCAGAGGGTCAGTGCTGAGGGAGCGCTGCACTGTCCGAGGGTCAGTGCTAAGGGAGTGGGCACTGTTGGAGGGTCAGTGCTGAGGGGGTGGGCACTGTCAGAGGGTCAGTGCTGAGGGAGTGCTGCATTGTCAGAGGGTCAGTGCTGAGGGAGTGCCGCATTGTCGGAAGGTCAGTGCTGAGGGAGTGGACACTGTCAGAGGGTCAGTGCTGAGGGAGTGCTGCACTGTCGGAGGGTCAGTGCTGAGGGAGTGGGCACTGTCGGAGGGTCAGTGCTGAGGGAGTGGACACTGTCGGAGGGTCAGTGCTGAGGGAGTGGGCCCTGTCGGAGGGTCAGTGCTGAGGGAGTGGGCACTGTCGGAGGATCAGTGCTGAGGGAGTGGGCACTGTCAGAGGGTCAGTGCTGAGGGAGTGCCACGCTGTCGGAGGGTCAGTGCTGAGGGAGTGTGCATTGTCGGAGGGTCAGTGCTGAGGGAGTGCCATACTGTCGTGGGGTCAGTGCTGAGGGAGCAGGGAAGTGAGCACTGTCAAAGTCAGCGCTGAGGGTGTGGGTGCACTCGGAGGGTCAGCGCTGAGGGAGTGGGAGAGCAGGCGCACTGTCGGGGGCTGGTGCTGGGGGAGCTGGCACTGTTGGAATGTCGCTGGTACAAGCTGCTGATGTCTGTCACTCACTGGTGTCTGATTAGTTGGATTAAAATGTTGCACCTCCCATAGCGTTTGGAGTTAAGGGTGGGCCCCCTTTATTATGCACTGTTCACTCCACACTGGCTCATCTCTTGCCCTCACATCCCCACCTACCTCTCAGTAACCTTTCACCCCTGCTCCACCCTGTGTATTATCCACCTCCACCTTAAACATGGTCCGAGCCTGCTTTTACCAGCTTTTGAGCACTGAGGCTGACCAAATGAGTGTCCCCCAATCCATATACAGTCTCCCCCACTCTCCCTGCCTGCCCTCCCATGTGCCTGGTGAATTTAGCTCAACTGTTTCTCAGTCTGATTACACCTCCCTGGACCATGCATCGCAACCTGCAATGGGATCCGAAAACCAGGGCGAGACTGAATTGAAGAGGTTGGAATAATCAGGGAGTTTTCAATCCAGGTAGAAGGGGAGGAACCCATGTCCAACAGCAGGAGGGTGAATGACTGGAGGGGAAGATGGGAGGGAGGGGAACAGGATAAAAAAAAACAGAGGTAGGGGGAGCAGGACAAAAACCCAGAGGGGGAGGCAGGAAGAGAGGGGGAACGGGATAAAGACCCAGAGGGGGAGACGGGGATAGAGGGGGAGCAGGACAAAGATCCAGAGGGGGAGACGGGGATAGAGGGGGAAACGGGATAAAGACCCAGAGGGGGAGACGGGGATAGAGGGGGAATGGGATAAAGACCCAGAGGGGGAGACAGGGATAGAGGGGGAGCAGGACAAAGATCCAGAGGGGGAGACGGGGATAGAGGGGGAACGGGATAAAGACCCAGAGGGGGAGACGGGGATAGAGGGGGAACGGGATAAAGACCCAGAGGGGGAGACGGGGATAGAGGGGGAATGGGATAAAGACCCAGAGGGGAGACGGGGATAGAGGGGGAATGGGATAAAGACCCAGAGGGGGAGACGGGGATAGAGGGGGAATGGGATAAAGACCCGGGGGGGGAGACGGGGATAGAGAGGGAACGGGATAAAGACCCAGAGGGGGAGACGGGGATAGAGGGGGACGGGATAAAGACCCAGAGGGGGAGACGGGGATAGAGGGGGAATGGGATAAAGACCCAGAGGGGGAGACGGGGATAGAGGGGGACGGGATAAAGACCCAGAGGGGGAGACGGGGATAGAGGGGGAATGGGATAAAGACCCAGAGGGGGAGACGGGGATAGAGGGGGACGGGATAAAGACCCAGAGGGGGAGACGGGGATAGAGGGGGAATGGGATAAAGACCCAGAGGGGGAGACGGGGATAGAGGGGGAACGGGATAAAGACCCAGAGGGGGAGACGGGGATAGAGGGGGAATGGGATAAAGACCCAGAGGGGGAGACGGGGATAGAGGGGGAATGGGATAAAGACCCAGAGGGGGAGACGGGGATAGAGGGGGAATGGGATAAAGACCCGGGGGGGGAGACGGGGATAGAGGTGGAACGGGATAAAGGGCCAGAGCAGGAAAAGGATCGAGGGGAATGGGATAAAGAACTAGAGGGGGTGATGGATCAAATCATAAAGAATCCGAGAGGGGGCTGGAGTTGGACGAACATTTTTGGAGTGGTTGCAGTCTGGGATGCAAGTTTAATAGGAATTTTCAAAGTGGGGCGATTTGAGAAAATACTAGAAGGGAGGGGGAAGGTTGCATGGAGAGAGCATGGATATGGGCTAGATTGTCAGTGGGCTGGGCTGAATAGCCTCCCTCTCTGAGCCCTGAAGGCACCTGCAGCCCCCGGGCTCTGTTAGTCCATCTCCTGATAGAATCAGCAGTCTTATTGCATAGGAGCAGAGGGGGCGTGGGCTGCAGGGGGGAAATGTGTTTAGCTGCTTGGTCTGGGAACAGCTGCTGCCCTGTGCAGTGTCTGACATGTGCCAACACTTCGAGGTGCATGCAGCTATCTGCCTGGCTGTGTGATCGATCACACAGCCTAACCCATCTGTCTTCATGTGTGGAGAAGGTAAAGGCTTGGCTCTTCAGATTTCTCTCCCTTGCATGGGACACGCGTCTGGTGACTCCCTGAAATCATTCCGTTGCATTTCCCACAACCTCCAAACTGGCTGGAGGGACCTGCCTCCCACATGGAGAATGGAGGTGTATTCCAATGTGACTGATCCTGTCCCTGCCACAGTTACGGACTGTCTCACATCCTCATTGTTCAGTCTGGACTCAATCTGACCTCGCCAAGGCCATCGTCCTCATTTCAGTTCAACTCTGCACAATCACAGCATCAGCACCAAGGGAGTGCCACACTGTCACAGGGTCAGTGCTGAGGGAGTGGGCACTGTCACAGGGTCAGTGCTGAGGGAGTGGGCACTGTCGGAGGGTCAGTGCTGAGGGAGTGGGCACTGTCAGAGGGTCAGTGCTGAGGGAGTGGGCACTGCCACAGGGTCAGTGCTGAGGGAGTGGGCACTGTCAGAGGGTCAGTGCTGAGGGAGTGGGCACTGTCGGAGGGTCAGTGCTGAGGGAGTGGGCACTGTCGGAGGGTCAGTGCTGAGGGAGTGGGCACTGTCAGAGGGTCAGTGCTGAGGGAGTGCCGCACTGTCACAGGGTCAGTGCTGAGGGAGTGGGCACTGTCAGAGGGTTAGTGCTGAGGGAGCGTCGTACTGTCAGAGGGTCAGTGCTGAGGGTGTGTTCACTGTCAGAGGGTCAGTGCTGAGGGAGTGGGCACTGTCAGAGGGTCAGTGCTGAGGGAGTGGGCACTGTCAGAGGGTCAGTGCTGAGGGAGTGCCGCACTGTCAGAGGGTCAGTGCTGAGGGAGTGCCGCACTGTCGGAGGGTCAGTGCTGAGGGAGCGCCGTACTGTCAGAGGGTCAGCGCTAAGGGAGCGCTGTACTGTCAGAGGGTCAGTGCTGAGGGAGTGGTCACTGTTGGAGGGTCAGTGTTGAGGGAGTGGGCACTGTCAGAGGGTCAGTACTGAGGGAGTACCGCACTGTCGGAGGGTCAGTGCTGAGGGAGTGGGCACTGTCGGAGGTCAGTGCTGAGGGAGTGTCTCTTCGTCAGAGGGTCAGTGCTGAGGGAGTGCCACACTGTCAGAGGGTCAGTGCTGAGGGAGTGGGCACTGTCGGAGGGTCAGTGCTGAGGGAGTGCCGCATTGTCGGAGGGTCAGTGCTGAGGGAGTGGGCACTGTTGGAGGGTCAGTGCTGAGGGAGTGCCGCACTGTAGGAGGGTCAGTGCCGAGGGAGTGAACACTGTCAGAGGATCAATGCTGAGGGAGTGCCACACTGGCGGAGGGTCAGTGCTGAAGGAGTGCCGCACTGTCGGAGGGTCAGTGCTGAAGGAGTGGGCACTGTCGGAGGGTCAGTGCTGAAGGAGCGCTGCACTGTCGGAGGTTCAGTGCTGAGGGAGTGGGCATTGAAGGTCAGTGCTGAGAATGTGGGCACTGTCGGAGGGTCAGTACTGAGGGAGTGCTGCACTGTTGGTGGATCAGTACTGAGGGAGTGCCGTACAGTTGGTGGGTCAGTCCTGAGGGATTGGCACTGTCGGAGGGTCAGTGCTGAGGGAGTGGGCACTGTCAGAGGGTCAGTGCTGAGGGAGTGGGCATTGTCAGACGGTCAGTGCTGAGGGAGTGGGCACTGTCGGAGGGTCAGTGCTGAGGGAGTACCGCACTGTCACAGGGTCAGTGTTGAGGGAGTGCAGCACTGTCGGAGGGTCAGTGCTGAGGGAGTACCGCACTGTCACAGGGTCAGTGTTGAGGGAGTGCAGCACTGTCGGAGGGTCAGTGCTGAGGGAGTACCGCACTGTCACAGGGTCAGTGTTGAGGGAGTGCAGCACTGTCAGAGGGTCAGTGCTGAGGGAGTGGGCACTGTCGGAGGGTCAGTGCTGAGGGAGCGGGTGCTGTGGGAGGGTCAGTGCTGAGGGAGTGCTGCACTGTGGGAGGGTCAGTGCTGACGGAGTGGGCACTGTCGGAGGGTCAGTGCTGAGGGTGTGCTGCACTGTCGGAGGGTCAGTCCTGAGGGATTGGCACTGTCGGAGGGTCAGTGCTGAGGGGGTGGGCACTGTCGGAGGGTCAGTGCTGAGGGAGTGCCGCACTGTTGGAGGGTCAGTGCTGAGGGAGTGCCACACTGGCGGAGGGTCAGTGCTGAGGGTGTGCTGCACTGTCGGAGGGTCAGTGCTGAGGGAGTGGGCACTGTCGGTGGGTCAGTGCTGAGGGAGCATCCCACTTTGGGAGGGTCAATACTGAAGGAGGCCTGCACTGTTGAAGGGTCAGTGCTGACAGGAAGTGGGAACTGACGGAGGGTCAACACAGAGAGTGCAGTACTGTCAGAGTGTCAGCTGAGGGAACACTGATTTGTAGAACGTATAGAAGTGTATTTAGCTGGTCATTGTGGTGTTGACAGTCTGCAAATGCACCTCCCCTGTTATTTTGCCCTTTGTAACCCTGCCCATCAATAGCCGTTCCACTGGAAATCTGCCCCCATGTCTTCAGCAATGCCTGGGCATATAGCTCATGTCCCTCTCCACTGCAACCCTCAAGGATTATACAGGAAGCATAAAGAACATCAGGTCATTTTTTCACATAGACTGTGGGACGTGTATGGAATGAGCTGCCAGAGGAAGTGGTGGGGGCTGGTACAATGACAGCATTGAAAGGGCATCTAGATGGGGTCATGGATAGGAAGGCTTTGGAGGGAGATGGGCCAGGTGCTAGTTTACTTGAGGATATCTGGTCAGTGTGGACGTGTTGCACTGAAGGATCAGTTTCCATGCTGTATGATTCTGATAGGAAGGGGATGAGGCCATGTGGCCCATCAAACCTGCTCTACCATTTTGTACAATCTGATTATATCGTTGACTGCCCGTTGACCCCCTATTGTCACACACAACTCTCTCAAGCCTGGCCTTGAATATATTCACTGATCCGGCTCTACTATCTGGGGGCAGCAAGAATCCCATGGACCCCCCACTGCTCTGAGAGAAGAAATTCCTTCTCATTTCCCTCATTCCTGAAACTGTCTCCCCACTTGTCCTGGATTTCCCCCCAAGAGGGTGGGGGTTTACGGATCCATTCTCTCAACCTCCACTCTGTCAATTACCCCCTCCCCTCAGGATTGACCATGTTTCAATGCTATCACCCTCCATTTTTCCTGTGCTTAGCACTGCTGCCTCACAACGCCAGGCACCCGGGCTGGATCCCACCCTTGGGTGACTGTGCAACGTCCCATAGACATTCGCCCTGTGTCCCTGCATGGGTTTCCTCCCACAGTCCCAAAGGTGTACAGGTTGGGTGATTTGACCAAGCTAAATCGCCCATCGTGATCAGGGATGTGGACGTTAGGGAGGGGGAAACGTAGAGTAATAGGGTAGGGGAATCCGTCTGGGTGGATTCCTCTTTGGAGGGTTGGTGTGGACTTGTTGGGCCAAATGGCCTATCGGAATCCTATGATTCCAATGTGGACAGGTCCAACCTGCTCTCTCTGCCCTCGGAAGACAGGCTCCTTCGTTCCGGGAATCAGCCAAGGGAGCTTTCTCTCAACTGGCTCCAGTGAGTGTCCAGAATGTGGTGCTGGAAACACCCAGCAGGTCAGGCAGGATCTGAGGAGCCAGAGAGTCAAGGTTTCAAGGAAGAGCCCTTCATCAGGAGGGTCCAGCCTCCTTCATTGAGGGGAGCAGAACTGGGCACAGTGCTCCCAGTGGGGTCTCACCAATACCCTGTACAGGTGGAGCAAGACTTCCCGATTTCGATACTTCCATTTCCTTTCGAGTAAAAGCCAGTTCCATTCACCTTGCTCATCACTTGCTGTTGGTAGTTTGTGTCCTGTGCACTGCAGCATTACTGCAGTCTCTCTCCAGTTAAAGCCGACCCCCTGCTTTACTCTCCTCGCTGCTGAAATGGAGGACGCCATGTTTTCAGGACCCCCTCCCTGACACACGCACGTGTACACGCATGCACACACACAAGCATGCATACATGTACACTCACACATGCATGCAGGTACATACAGATGCACGCATATACGCACACCGGGCACACACACACACGCCCCCCCCCCCCCCCCCCCCCCCCCAACCACCATCTGCCAAAGTCTTTGACATCTTTCACTTTGCCTTCCTCATCTGCCCCAACAAAGCTCTTTTCTCTGTGTTTGGTTCAGTTTGACACCATACTGGAGTGACATGGCATTCAAATCTTTAATATAGTGGCTTGCTGGAGAGAGCGCGTGATGAAGGAGCTGTTGTTCGGAATAAACGAGAGTTATTTTAAGCCCAGCACAATGTATTCTGTTAAAATTGGATTGGAGCAATAGCTATGTCTCAGTAATTCTGTGTATGCAATTTGCCTGGATGTGGATGTATTGCAAAATGAAATTATGATGAATACTGTTATCTTAATCTGCCCTGGATCGGGGTTAACAGGAGGACAGCACACGGTTAAACAAAGATTAAAGAAACACAGTGGTTTAGTATGGCTAGGCTACAGACCAGGCTTTCAAACCAAAAAAGGTCTCATTTCCTTTTTGAACTCTTTCCCCCATCCCATGATTTATTTTAGGATGTCAGGTTTCATTTAATTCGTTCGTGGGGGATGGCTGTTGCTATTCAGGCCAAGTTTTATCGCCGTGCCCCAAGTTGCCCTGTGAAAGGCTGGTGCTGTTCTGCCCCCTTGACCTGCTGTCCCCCCCACCGTGTGGTGTAGGGAGACCCCGCACGGTGCCCCGTGAGGGAGGGGGTTCGAGGATTCTGACCCTGGTGACACTGAAGGAATGGCCCATATCGTTCCTGATCGGGATGGTGTGGGAGGGGGCTCTGTATCTGCTGCCCCCTCAGAGGGTGGTGTTCCCCCCTGTATCTGCTGCCCCCTCAGGGGGTGGTGTTCCCCCCCTGTATCTGCCCCCTCAGGGGGTGGTGTTCCCCCCTGTACCTGCTGCCCCCTCAGGGGGTGGTGTTCCCCCCCTGTATCTGCCCCCTCAGGGGGTGGTGTTCTCCCCTGTATCTGCCCCCTCAGGGGGTGGTGTTCCCCCCTGTATCTGCTGCCCCCTCAGGGGGTGGTGTTCCCCCCTGTATCTGCCCCCTCAGGGGGTAGTATTCCCCCCCCCCCGTCCTTCCAGGGGGTGGGGGTTTGGAAGGTGCTGTCGGAGGAGCCTCAGTGAGTCGCTGCAGTGTGTCTTGTAGACGGTACACACTGCTGTCCCTCTGTGTCAGGGCTGGAGGGAGGGGGTGTTGGGGGTGGGGGTGTCAGTGTGACCATCGAGTGTGGGGGTGGGTGGAGGGAGAGGGTGATGAAGGTGGGGGTCAGTGTGTCGATCGAGCGTGGGGGGGTGGAGGGAGTGAGTGTTGAAGGTGGGGGTCAGTGTGTCGATCGAGTGTGGGGGGGGTGGGGGTCAGTGTGTCGATCGAGTGTGGGGGGGTGGAGGGAGTGAGTGTTGAAGGTGGGGGTCAGTGTGTCGATCGAGTGTGGGGTGGAGGGAGGGAGTGTTGAAGGTGGGGGTCAGTGTGTCAATCGAGTGTGGGGTGGGTGGAGGGAGTGAGTGTTGAAGGTGGGGGTCAGTGTGTCAATCGAGTGTGGGGTGGGTGGAGGGAGTGAGTGTTGAAGGTGGGGGTCAGTGTGTCAATCGAGTGTGGGGTGGGTGGGGTTGCTCTGTCCCTGGACTGTGTTGAGCTTCTCGAGTGTTGTTGGAGCTGCCCCCGTCCTGGGCAAGTGGGGATTATTCCCTCACCCTCCTGACTTGGGTCTTGTCGATGGTAGAGAAGCTGACCATGTCTCCCTGCCCCTTTAAGGTGCCTGAGTTTGCTGTGAGCGAGCTGGTGCTCACCTTCAGTACCTGCCTTTCCTCTTGTTGACTCCCTCCTCCCCAGCTCCCTGTCATGTCTCTCTCCTGCTGACTTTGACTCAGGGTTAGGGTGTGAAGCAGAGAGTCAGTGCACCTGGAGACACAGCCTGCTGACTGTACCATCAGTGTGGTCATGGGTACCCAGAGGGAGCTGAGATGATTACTCCCCCCTTATTAGCATAATGCATGCGCCACCTGATAAAATCCCCTCTGGTCTGTGTGCGGTGAGTATTTCTCTCGTATGCATAATTGTCAACTCTACTCCCAAGCAATGCATGGGAACCCGGACTGTAGCTTTAGGGTACAGGACCTTGAGTGTAGGGAGGTTATGAATAATGCAGCGATCTCGAAGGAGGGTGCCTGTAAACAGAAGGGTGGATTGAAGTGTGTATACTTCAATGCCAGAAGTATAAGAAATAAGGTAGGTGAACTTGCAGCGTGGGTTGGTACCTGGGACTTCGATGTTGTGGCCATTACAGAGACGTGGGTAGAACAGGGACAAGAATGGCTGTTGCAGGTTCCAGAGTTTAAATGTTTTAGTAGGATCAGACATGGTAAAAAAGGGGGAGGTGTGGCATTACTTGTCAAAGATAGTATTACAGCAGTGGAATGGACGATGGAAGAGGACTTGCCATCTGAGGTAGTTTGGGCTGAGGTTAGAAATAGGAAAGGTGAGGTCACCCTGTTAGGTGTTTTCTACAGGCCTCCTAATAGTCCTAGAGAAGTAGAGGATAATATTGCGAGGATGATTCAGGAAAAGAGTGAAGGTAGCAGGGTGGTTGTTATGGGGGACTTTAACTTCCCAGATATTGACTGGGAGAGCTATAGCTCGAGTTCATTAGATGGGTCGGTGTTTGTCCAATGTGTGCAGGAGGGTTTCCTGACACAATATGTAGACAGGCCAACAAGAGGTGAGGCTACACTGGATTTGGTTCTAGGTAATGAACCAGGCCAGGTGTTAGACTTGGAGGTGGGTGAGCACTTCGGGGACAGTGACCACAACTCGGTGACTTTTACTTTAGTGATGGAGAGGGATAAGTGTGCGCCGCAGGGCAAGAGTTATAGCTGGGGGGCAGGGAAATTATGATGCAGTGAGGCATGACTTAGGATGTGTGGATTGGAAAAACAGGCTTCAAGAGAAGAACACTAATGAGATGTGGGGATTGTTCAAGGAGCAGCTACTACGTGTCCTCGATAAGTATGTACCAGTCAGGCATGGTGTAAAGGGCCTTGTGAGGCAGCCGTGGTTTAGTAAGGAATTGGAATCCCTTGTGAAAGGGAAGAAGGCGGCATAAGTAAAGATGAGGCGTGAAGGTTCAGTTGGGGCGATAGAGAGTTGTAAGGTAGCCAGGAAGGATCTAAAGAGAGAGCTAAGAGAAGCGAGAAGGGGACATGAAAAGTCTTTAGCTGGTAGGATTAGGGAAAACCCAAAGGCTTTCTATAGGTATGTCAGGAATAAAAGGATGACTAGGGTAGGTATCGGTCCAGTCAAGGATAGTAGTGGGAAGTTGTGTGTGGAGGCGCAGGAGATTGGAGAGACACTGAATCAATACTTTTCATCAGTATTCACTCAGGAACAGGACACTGTTGCTGATGTGAATATGGAGTCACAAATGATTAGAATGGATGGCCTGGAAATATGCTGGGAAGAGGTTCTGGGAATATTGGAAAGGATGAAAATAGATAAGTCTCCTGGGCCTGATGGCATTTACCCTAGGATCCTATGGGAAGCTAGGGAGGAGATAGCAGAGCCATTGGCCTGGATTTTTATGTCGTCATTGTCAACGGGAATAGTACCAGAGGACTGGAGGATAGCGAATGTGGTCCCCTTGTTCAAGAAAGGGAGTAGGGATAGCCCTAGTAACTATAGGCCAGTGAGTCTGACTTCAGTGGTGGGCAAAGTCTTAGAGAGAATGGTAAGGGATAAGATTTATGAACATCTGGATAGGAATAACGTGATCAAGGATAGCCAGCATGGTTTTGTGAAGGGCAGGTCGTGCCTCACAAACCTTATTGAGTTCTTTGAGAAGGTGACTAAGGAAGTGGACGAGGGTAAAGCAGTAGATGTTGTGTATATGGATTTTAGTAAGGCGTTCGATAAGGTTCCCCAGGGTAGGCTAATGCTAAAACTACGGAGGTATGGCATTGAGGATACATTAAAGGTTTGGATTAGGAATTGGCTGGCTGGAAGGAGACAGAGGGTAGTAGTTGATGGACTATGTTCATCTTGGAGTGCAGTTACTAGCGGTGCACCACAAGGATCTGTTTTGGGACCATTGCTTTTTGTTATCTTTATAAATGATCTAGAGGAAGGGCTTGAAAGCTGGGTAAGCAAGTTTGCGGATGACACAAAAGTCGGTGGAGTTGTGGATAGTGAGGAAGGAAGTGGTAGGTTACAGCGGGATATAGATAAGTTGCAGAGCTGGGCAGAAATGTGGCAAATGGAATTCAATGTAGCTAAGTGTGAAGTCATTCACTTTGGTAGGAGTAACAAGAAGATGGATTACTGGGCTAATGGTAGGCTACTTGGTAGTGTGGATGAGCAGAGGGATCTTGGTGTCCATGTACACAGATCTCTGAAAGTTGCCACCCAGGTAAATAGTGCTGTGAGGAAGGCATATGGTGTACTGGGCTTTATTGGTAGAGGAATTGAGTTCCGGAGTCCTGAGGTCATGTTGCAGTTGTATAAGACTCTGGTGCGGCCTCATCTGGAGTATTGTGTGCAGTTTTGGTCGCCATACTATAGGAAGGATGTGGAGGCATTGGAACGAGTGCAGAGGAGGTTTACCAGGATGTTGCCTGGAATGGTAGGAAAATCTTATGAGGAAAGGCTGAGGCACTTGGGGCTGTTCTCATTGGAGAAGAGAAGGTTTAGGGGAGATTTGATAGAGGTGTATAAGATGATTAGGGGTTTAGATAGGGTCGACACTGAGAACCTTTTACCGCTAATGGAGTCAGGTGTTACTAGGGGACACAGCTTTAAATTAGGGGGTGGTAGGTATAGGACAGATGTTAGGGGTAGATTCTTTACACAGCGGGTTGTGAGTTCATGGAATGCCCTGCCAGTAGCAGTGGTGAACTCTCCTTCTTTGTGGTCATTTAAGCGGGCATTGGATAGGCATTTGGAAGTTATTGGGCTAGTGTAGGTTAGGTAGGATTCGGTCGGCGCAACATCGAGGGCCGAAGGGCCTGTACTGCGCTGTATCTTTCTATGTTCTATGTACCTCAACGCATGTGTTCACTTTCTGGGGAGCCTCCTTGGTGCATTCTTCAATCACTCACTTTCTACCTTTCTTTCATTTCTCTGCCTTTCATCATTTCAATCAGCTCTCAACTTTTCTTTTTCCCCTCTCTCTTTCTCTCTGTCTCTTTCTCCATCTTCGTCTTTCTCAAACTGTCGCTCTGTCTCTCCTCCGTGTCCCACTTTCTCTCTCTCTCTCTCTGTCTCTCTCTCTTTCCCCCACTCTCACTTTCTGTCACACACACTCTCTCTCAGTGTCCCAATTTCTCTCGCTCTCTCTCTCTCTCTATCTCGCTGACTCTCTCCCCCCCACCCTCGCTGTCCCACACTCACTCACTCTCTGTCAGTCCCTCTCTCTTTCTCTCCATCTGCCCCTCACTCTCTCCGTCTCTGATCCCGTCTCTCTCTGTCCCTGTCTCTCACTCTCTCTTTCTGTTCCCCCTGTCTCTGTCAGTCGATTCCTTGCCTTTCACTCTGCCTGCTCCCTCTCTGCCTCTAAATCTCAGCCTCACTCTCTCAGCTTCTCTCACGATTTCCCTTTTTACCTTTCATTGTCTTTTCTCTGTCTCTGCCTCTCGATCTCTCCACAACACGGGCGCTCTCTCTCTCTCTCTCTCTCTCTCTCTCTCTCTCCCCCAACCTCTCTGTCTCCAAGCCTCCTTTTCTCACTATTCACTGAGGAATGAATGTGGACACCCTGGGTCTGGGCTGTGCCCATCACTAACCCTCAGAGGCATTTGGAGGAAAGTTGAGTTCCGGATGGAATGGAGACAGCATCCTGTTTCTGAGCTCAGGCTGTGAATGGGGAAATGTGTTGCAGATCACCGCTAGGGATGTGCATGTTGTGACAGTTTCCTGCAGAAAGACACCACTCGGAGAGACCAGCTGTCAGCCCTGTCACTGCCAAAGAGCCAACACCACACTCAGACAGCAGGGATCTAGTCACACTCCAGCCCCTCATCGTAGTGACCACAGGGCCTGCCGCACTCCAGCCCCTGTCACTGACCAATCATCATAGTGACCGCAGGGCCCCACACTCCAGCCCCTGACACTGACCACTCATCGTAGTGACCACAGGCCCGCCACACTCCAGCCCCTGTCACTGACCACTCATCATAGTGACCGCAGGGCCTCCACACTCCAGCCCCTGACACTGACCACTCATCATAGTGACCACAGGGCCCCCACACTCCAGTCCCTGACACTGACCACTCATCATAGTGACCGCAGGGCCCCACACTCCAGCCCCTGTCACTGACCACTCATCATAGTGACGACAGGGCCGCCACACTCCAGCCCCTGTCACTGACCAATCATCATAGTGACCGCAGGGCCCCACACTCCAGTCCCTGACACTGACCACTCATCATAGTGACGACAGGGCCGCCACACTCCAGCCCCTGACACTGACCACTCATCATAGGGACCACAGGGCCCCACACTCCAGTCCCTGACACTGACCACTCATCATAGTGACCACAGGGCCGCCACACTCCAGCCCCTGTCACTGACCACTCATCGTAGTGACCACAGGGCCCCACACTCCAGTCCCTGACACTGACCAATCATCATAGTGACCACAGGCCCCACACTCCAGCCCCTGACACTGACCACTCATCATAGTGACCGCAGGGCCCCACACTCCAGTCCCTGACACTGACCACTCATCATAGTGACCACAGGCCCCACACTCCAGCCCCTGACACTGACCACTCATCATAGTGACCGCAGGGCCCCACACTCCAGTCCCTGACACTGACCAATCATCATAGTGACGACAGGGCCCCCACACACCAGCCCCTGACACTGACCACTCATCGTAGTGACCACAGGGCCCCCACACTCCAGTCCCTGACACTGACCACTCATCATAGTGACCACAGGGTCGTACACTCGAGCCCCTGACACTGACCACTCATCATAGTGACCACAGGGCCCCCACACTCCAGTCCCTGACACTGACCACTCATCGTAGTGACCGCAGGGCCCCACACTCCAGTCCCTGACACTGACCACTCATCATAGTGACCACAGGCTCCCACACTCCAGCCCCTGACACTGACCAATCATCATAGTGACCGCAGGGCCACACACTCCAGCCCCTGACACTGACCACTCATCGTAGTGACCGCAGGGCCCCACACTCCAGCCCCTGACACTGACCACTCATCGTAGTGACCGCAGGGCCCTACACTCCAGCCCCTGACACTGACCACACATCGTGGTGACCGCAGGGCCCCACACTCCAGCCCCTGACACTGACCACTCATCGTAGTTACCGCAGGGCCCCACACTCCAGCCCCTGACACTGACCACTCGCCACAGGGCCCCCACACTCCAGCCCCTGACACTGACCACTCATCGTAGTGACCACGGGTCCCCACACTCCAGCCCCTGACACTGGCCACTCATCACAGTGACCACAGGGCCCCACACTCCAGCCCCTGACACTGACCACTCATCATAGTGACCGCAGGGCCCCACACTCCAGCCCCTGACACTGACCACTCATCGCAGTGACCACAGGGCCCCACACACCAGCCCCTGACACTGACCACTCATCGTAGTGACCGCAGGGCCCCACACTCCAGCCCCTGACACTGACCACTCATCGTATTGACGGCAGGCCCCTCAGAGTGACCGCCGGTATCACTGACCCTGTCAGAGTGTCCCCAGGCCTCGCTGTCCAGTGTGAGCGCAGGCCTGGGAGTGACCACCAACCTCACTGTCTGGAGTGACCACCGACCTCACTGTCCGGAGTGACCTCCGACCTCACTGTCCGGAGTGACCACTGACCTCACTGTCCGGAGTGACCAAGGCCTCACTGTCCGGAGTGATCACCGGCCTCACTGTCTGGAGTGACCACTGACCTCACTGTCCGGAGTGATCACCGGCCTCACTGTCCGGAGTGACCACTGACCTCACTGTCCGGAGTGACCACTGACCTCACTGTCCGGAGTGACCACTGACCTCACTGTCCGGAGTGATCACCGGCCTCACTGTCCGGAGTGACCACTGACCTCACTGTCCGGAGTGACCACTGACCTCACTGTCCGGAGTGATCACCGGCCTCACTGTCCGGAGTGACCACTGACCTCACTGTCCGGAGTGACCACCGACCTCACTGTTCGGAGTGACCATCGACCTCACTGTCCAGAGTGACCACCGCCTTCACTGTCCAGAGTGACCACCGCCCTCATGTCCGGAGTGACCACCGGCCTCACTGTCCGGAGTGACCACTGACCTCACTGTCCGGAGTGATCACCGACCTCACTGTCCAGAGTGACCACCGGCCTCGCAGACCGGAGTGACCACCGTCCTTACTGTCCGGAGTGACCACCGGCCTCGCAGACCGGAGTGACCACCGACCTCGCTGTCCGGAGTGACCACCGGCCTCGCTGTCCGGAGTGACCGCTGACCTCGCTGTTCGGAGTGATCAAGGTCTCACTGTCCGGAGTGACCACTGACCTCACTGTCCGGAGTGACCTAGGCCTCTCTGTCCAGAGTGACCTAGGCCTCTCTGTCCGGAGTGACCATTGACCTCACTCTCCAGAGTGGCCACCGCCCTCACTGTCCGGAGTGACCACTGACCTCACTGTCCGGAGTGACCACTGACCTCACTGTCCGGAGTGATCACCGACCTCACTGTTCGGTGTGACCATCGACCTCACTGTCTGGAGTGACCACCGCCCTCACTGTCCAGAGTGACCACCAACCTCACTGTCCAGAGTGACCACCGGCCTCGCAGACCGGAGTGACCACCGTCCTTACTGTCCGGAGTGACCACCGGCCTCGCAGACCGGAGTGACCACCGACCTCGCTGTCCGGAGTGACCACCGGCCTCGCTGTCCGGAGTGACCGCTGACCTCGCTGTTCGGAGTGATCAAGGTCTCACTGTCCGGAGTGACCACTGACCTCACTGTCCGGAGTGACCTAGGCCTCTCTGTCCAGAGTGACCTAGGCCTCTCTGTCCGGAGTGACCATTGACCTCACTCTCCAGAGTGGCCACCGCCCTCACTGTCCGGAGTGACCACTGACCTCACTGTCCGGAGTGACCACTGACCTCACTGTCCGGAGTGACCACCACCCTCACTGTCCAGAGTGGCCACCGCCCTCACTGTCCAGAGTGGCCACCGCCCTCACTGTCCGGAGTGACCACCACCCTCACTGTCCGGAGTGACCACTGATCTCACTGTCCGGAGTGACCACCGCCCTCACTGTCCAAAGTGGCCACTGCCCTCACTGTCCGGAGTGACCACCGACCTCGCTGTCCGGAGTGACCACTGACCTCACTGTCCGGAGTGACCACTGACCTCACTGTCCAGAGTGACCACCACCCTCACTGTCCGGAGTGACCGCTGACCTCACTGTCCGGAGTGACCACCGACCTCGCTGTCCATAATGACCACCGGCCTCGCTGTCTGGAGTGACTACCGACCTCACTGTCTGGAGTGACCACTGGCCTCACTGTCCATAATGACCACTGGCCTCACTGTCCATAATGACCACTGGCCTCGCTGTCTGGAGTGACCACCGACCTCACTGTCTGGAGTGACCACTGGCCTCACTCTCCAGAGTGACCACTGACCTCACTGTCCGGAGTGATCACTGACCTCACTGTCAGGAGTGACCACTGACCTCACTGTCCAGAGTGACCACCACCCTCACTGTCCAGAGTGACCACTGACCTCACTGTCCATAATGACCACTGGCCTCGCTGTCTGGAGTGACCACCGACCTCACTGTCCGGAGTGATCACTGACCTCACTGTCAGGAGTGACCACTGGCCTCACTGTCCAGAGTGACCACCACCCTCACTGTCCAGAGTGACCACTGACCTCGCTGTCCGGAGTGGTCACTGACCTCGCTGTCCGGAGTGACCATCGACCTCACCATCCAGATTGACCTAGGCCTCTCTGTCCAGAGTGACCACTGACCTCGCTGTCCGGAGTGACCATCGACCTCACCATCCAGATTGACCTAGGCCTCTCTGTCCGGAGTGACCACTGACCTCTCTGTCCGGAGTGACCACTGACCTCGCTGTCCGGAGTGACCATCGACCTCACTGTCCAGAGTGACCACTGACCTCACTGTCAGGAGTGACCAAGGCCTCACTCTCCGGAGTGACCGCAGGCCCCTCGCTCTCCAGAGTGACCGACGCCTCACTAACCTGAGTGACTGCCGGGTGTGAGTTGGGGATCTCACCTGGATGGGGACATGGATAGGAAGGGTTTGGAGGGAGATGGGCTGAGTGCTGATGTAGGATATCTGGTCAGCCTGAACGAGTTAGATTGAAGGGTTTGTTTCCGTGCTATATATCTCTATGAATATGACTGCTTCAGTACCATCACGGGCTGATCTGATTTTAACCTCAGTCCCATGTTCCCGCAGACCCACCTGAGAATCTCTCCCCCTGCCCCCCCCCCCGCCCGTCCCATCCCGGCTTAAACATATTTAAAGATCCAGCATCTGCTGCCTTTTGAGGAATTGAATTCCAAACGTCTCTGATGTTTTAAATGGGTGAGCCCATACTTTTAACAGTGACCCCTTGTCCTAGATTCTCCCACAAGAGGAAACATCCTTTCAACAAGCCCTGGGCCCCCAGCGAAGTCCCTCAGGATCTTAAATGTTTCAATTCAATCACCTAGGCCTCTACTAACCTCAGAGTGTACAGGCCCAGCCTTCCCTCTCAAGGTAATTCTTATGAAGATCTGAATCACACACCAATCCCTCAGTAGTGCTCACTGACACGCAAGGTGTTTGTATTCCATGACCCTGGGGAGATCAGTGCGGCACTGACCCTCTGACAGTGCCCACTCCCTCAGCACTGACCCTCCGACAGGGCCCACTCCCTCAGCACTGACCCTCCGACAGTGCCCACTCCCTCAGCACTGACCCTCCGACACTGCCCACTCCCTCAGCACTGACCCTCTGACAGTGCGGAACTCCCTCAGCACTGACCCTCCGACAGTGCGGCACTCCCTCAGCACTGACCCTCCGACAGTGCGGAACGCCCTCAGCACTGACCCTGCAGCATGTCCATGTGATTATCTTAGATTGGACGTGCACATGTCAGCATACTCAGAATCATTCAGCAAGTCCCATCCAGGCTGAGAAAGTAGCTGTTGTGTTTTGCAGTGACAGGGCTGGGTCGGTGCTCTGTCTGTTATCGACGGGCTGTGTGGTTTGTCGGGCCCTGTTCTTGGTGGTGAACCAACAATGGGAGTTGTAAACATTGTTGGCCAGTTTTTTTGTGGGTGAAATAGCCTGCCGGCAGCGTGGGCAGGACATCACTGTCAGGAGCAACAACAAAGATGTGTTTGTAAACTCTTCCCTGCCAGCTACCTGTGCCCTCCACCAGCCACTCCGTCAAGGGTGAGGGCAGAGGCTGGTTCTGAAAACCGGGCAGGGGAAAGGGAGGGAGCAGCTTCATTCAAACAGAGAGAGGTTGCAGAGGTGGAGAAAAGGGCGGGGGAGTGTGTGCCTCAAGGGATGTGCGTGCACATAGAGAGAGAGAGAAGCCATCGTGATAAAGAGACAGGGAACAATTAGGCTCAGTGAGAGAGAAAGGGAGATTGTACAGAGTCATGGCAACACATAGAGAGAGAGAGAGAGAGCAGCTGAGATGGAAACAGCAGGAGGAGGCAGAGACAGAAAATACATCCTTCGCTTGAAATGCCTCCTATCTCCCTCTATTGGTTGTCACCCTCTCCAGCCCCTCCACCCCCTCCCTATCTCTGTCATCTCCTCCAGCCCCTACACCCCCTCCCTATCTCTGTCCCCTCCTCCAGCCCCTACACTCCCTCCCTATCCCTGTCACCTCCTCCAGCCCCTACACCCCCTCGCTATCCCCGTCACCTCCTCCAGCCCTTACACCTCCTCCCTATTCCCATCACCTCCTCCAGCCCCTACACCCCCTACCTATCTGTCACCTCCTCCAGCCCCTTACACCCCCTCCCTATCTCTGTCACCTCCTCCAGCCCCTTACACCCCCTCCCTATCTCTGTCCCCTCCTCCATCCCCTACACCCCCTCCCTATCTGTGTCCCCTCCTCCAGCCCCTACACCCCCTCCCTATCCCTGTCCCCTCCTCTAGCCCCTACACCCCCT
>NW_026868263.1:40000-60789 GCF_020745735.1 Hemiscyllium ocellatum
GGACAGAGAATAAATCAGGAGAGAATGACGACGTGGAACAAAAGCAGTGCATTTAATCAGAGAATCCCTCCAGTGTGGAAGCAGGCTATTCAGCCGATCAACTCAATACTGACTCCCCTCCCCCACACACCCTGTCCTGGTAAAGCTGCATTTGCCACGGCCAATCCCACCCTAACCTGCACATCCCTGGGCACTACGGGGACAATTTAGCACGGCCAATCCCACCCTAACCTGCACATCCCTGGGCACTACGGGGACAATTTAGCACGGCCAATCCACCCTAACCTGTACATCCCTGGGCACTACGGGGACAATTTAGCACGGCCAATCCACCCTAACCAGCACATCCCTGGGCACTACGGGGACAATTTAGCACGGCCAATCCACCCTAACCTGTACATCCCTGGGCACTACGGGGACAATTTAGCACGGCCAATCCACCCTAGCCAGCACATCCCTGGGCACTACGGGGACAATTTAGCACAGCCAATCCCACCCTAACCTGCACATCCGTAGGGACTATGGGATAATTTAGCACGGCCAATCCACCCTAACCTGCACATCCGTAGGGACTATGGGATAATTTAGCACGGCCAATCCACCCTAACCTGCACATCCGTGGGGACTATGGGATAATTTAGCACGGCCAATCCACCCTAACCTACACATCCCTGGGCACTACGGGACAATTTAGCACGGCCAATCCACCCTAACCTGTACATCCCTGGGCACTACGGGACAATTTAGCATGGCCAATCCACCCTAACCTGCACATCCCTGGGCACTACGGGGACAATTTAGCACGGCCAATCCACCCTAACCTGCACATCCCTGGGCACTACGGGGACAATTTAGCACGGCCAATCCACCCTAACCTGTACATCCCTGGGCACTACGGGGACAATTTAGCACGGCCAATCCACCCTAACCTGCACATCCCTGGGCACTACGGGGACAATTTAGCATGGCCAATCCCACCCTAACCTGCACATCCATAGGGACTATGGGATAATTTAGCACGGCCAATCCACCCTAACCTGCACATCCGTAGGGACTATGGGATAATTTAGCACGGCCAATCCACCCTAACCTGCACATCCGTGGGGACTATGGGATAATTTAGCACGGCCAATCCACCCTAACCTGCACATCCCTGGCACTACGGGGACAATTTAGCACGGCCAATCCACCCTAACCTGCACATCCCTGGGCACTACGGGACAATTTAGCACGGCCAATCCACCCTAACCTACACATCCCTGGGCACTACGGGACAATTTAGCACGGCCAATCCACCCTAACCTACACATCCCTGGGCACTACGGGGACAATTTAGCACGGCCAATCCACCCTAACCTGCACATCCGTGGGGACTATGGGACAATTTAGCACGGCCAATCCCACCCTAACCTGCACATCCCTGGGGACTATGGGATAATTTAGCACGGCCAATCCCACCCTAACCTGCACATCCGTGGGGACTATGGGATAATTTAGCACGGCCAATCCCACCCTAACCTGCACATCCGTGGGGACTATGGGATAATTTAGCACGGCCAATCCACCCTAACCTGCACATCCCTGGGGACTATGGGATAATTTAGCACGGCCAATCCCACCCTAGCCTGCACATCCGTGGGGACTATGGGATAATTTAGCACGGCCAATCCCACCCTAACCTGCACATCCGTGGGGACTATGGGATAATTTAGCACGGCCAATCCACCCTAACCTGCACATCCGTGGGGACTATGGGATAATTTAGCACGGCCAATCCACCCTAACCTGCACATCCCTGGGCTCTACGGGGACAATTCAGCACGGCCAATCCACCCTAACCTGCACATCCCTGGGCACTACGGGGACAATTTAGCATGGCCAATCCACCCTAACCTGCACATCCCTGGGCACTGTGGGACAATTTAGCACGGCCAATCCGCCCAAACCTGCACATCCGTGGGCACTGCGAGACAATTTAGCATGGCCAATCCCCCTAACTTGTACATCCCTGGGCACTACGGGGACAATTTAGCACGGCCAATCCCCCTAACTTGTACATCCCTGGGCACTACGGGGACAATTTAGCACGGCCAATCCACCCTAACCTGCATATTCCTGGTCACTACGGGACAATTTAGCACAGCCAATCCACCCTAACCTGCACATCCCTGGGCACTACGGGGACAATTTAGCACGGCCAATCCACCCTAACCTGCACATCTCTGGGCACTACGGGACAATTTAGCACGGCCAATCCACCCTAACCTGCACATCCCTGGGCACTACGGGGACAATTTAGCACAGCCAATCCACCCTAACCTGCACATCCCTGGGCACTACAGGGACAATTTAGCGCGGCTAATCCCACCCGAACCTGCACATCCCTGGGCACTATGGGACAGTTTAGCACGGCCAATCCACCCTAACCTGTACATCCCTGGGCACTACGGGACAGTTTAGCACGGCCAATCCACCCTAACCTGTACATCCCTGGGCACTACGGGACAATGTAACACAGCCAATCCCACCCGAACCTGCACATCCCTGGGCACTATGGGACAGTTTAGCACGGCCAATCCACCCTAACCTGCACATCCCTGGGCACTACGGGACAATTTAGCACGGCCAATCCACCCTAACCTGTACATCCCTGGGCACTACGGGGACAATTTAGCACGGCCAATCCCACCCTAACCTGTACATCCCTGGGCACTACGGGGACAATTTAGCACGGCCAATCCACCCTAACCTGTACATTCCTGGGCACTACGGGGACAATTTAGCACGGCCAATCCACCCTAACCTGCACATCCCTGGGCACTATGGGACAATTTAGCGTCGCCGATCCACCCTAACCTGCACATCCCTGGGGAGTATCGGATAATTTAGCACGGCCAGTCCGCAGCCTGGGACCGTGCTCAATTGTCCCGTAGCATTGTGTCACAGCCTGGGGCCTCTGAGACCAGCTGTATCACAGCTTGGGAGCTCCAGGTGATGTCATGAATTGTGAACAGTGGTCTCTGGGTAATGCTGAGAAGCCTAGACAGTAGGCCCTGGGTAACAGTGGGCCTAGATAATGCCCTGAAGCTTGGCTGTCTCTGATGCCCCACACATAGACACACACTCACACACACACACGCACACACACACAGACACACACACACACACACGCACACACACACACCACACACACACACACACACACACACAGACACACACACACACACCACTCTGACACACACACACACACACACACACCCCTTTTCTCTCCTGTCACTGAGGTCAGACTATTGGAAGGTTTAGTATCTGCACTGTGAAGGCAGGTGGATTCAGACAACTGTCACCCATCCATCACTGGCGACCAACAGTAACTGACAGGATCACTTGTCAAAAGCCCATGATTTATCGACAGGCTGGTGTTCCATTACTGGAAGGCTGAAGGGGAGAATTCATTTGGAAATAAGCTGCAAGTATCTGTGAGCAATTCAATCAGTAACAGAGAGGACCAGCAGGGAATTAAATCTGTGTGTGTGTGTGTGTGTGTGTGTGTGTGTGAGAGAGAGAGAGAGTGTGTGACGGAGAGGTGTGTGTGTGTGAGAGAGTGATGGAGATGTGTGGTGTGTGTGTGTGTGTGAGAGACGGAGGGGTGTGTGTGTGTGTGAGAGACGGAGGGGTGTGTGTGTGTGTGAGAGACGGAGGGGTGTGTGTGTGTGGGGGGGTGTCTGTGTGTGTGTGTTACCGTACTCAGTAACATCTTCAGGGAGCCTCCAGATGAACCACTGGTGGCATTGCCTGCTTTGTATTTATGTGCTTAGGTTTCCTTGGGGTGGTTTTTTTTAGACCGTATACAGACAACAAACAAAAGCTAATGCCATTTGCAAGGACTGTAACAAACACTACATTAGACAAACAGACAGAAAACTAGCCACCGGGATACACGAACACCAACTAGCCACAAAAAGGCATGACCCACTCTCATGGGTATCCTTACACACAGATGAGGAAGGACACCACTCTGACTGGGACAAGGCAAACAGAGACACACACCAGAATTCCTCGAAGTATGACATCCCAACCAGCACTGTATCAACATGCACATTGACTTGGACCTCATCGACCATCCTCTGAGGGAAAGAGCCAGAAATTACATCAACTCAAGGAAACCCCAGAAACATGAACAGAAAGCAGGACATAGTAGCAGCCCTTCACCAGAGGCTCACTGATAATGTCAACTAACACATTGACTTGGATTCCATTTACTACCCCCTGAGAAACGGGACTGGGAATGATGTCACTGCAGGAGATGGCCTCACCAACCCAAGGAAATGTAAACACGTCAGTAGAAAGCAGGCCATGGCAGCACTGCTTCATCCAGAGGCTCACTGATGATGTTACCTGGAATGGTGACGAAACGTCTGAAAACAAACCTTCCAGCTCAGTGAGCAAACCTCCCTCCAGAGAGGGAGTGTGTGTAGGGGGAGAGCACGTGCATGTATGTGTCCCTGTGTGTGTGAGAGAGCAAGGGAGTGTGTATATGTGTGTGTGGGGGTGGGGGTGCTGTGAGGGCGAGGGAGAGTGTGTGAGAGAGAGGAGTTCGTGTGACCATGTGTATATCTGAGAGGGAGAGTGCGTCACTGTCTGTCTGTGCGTCTGTTTGTGTGAGAATGAGAGTGTGAGAGAGGGAGAGGCTGAGTAGATGAGGGAGAGTGTGTGTGTGTATGTGTATGTATAAGAGGCTGTGAGAGTGAGGGAGAGTATGTGAGACAGAGAAGGGGAGTATGTGTGACTGAGGGTGTGCAGGTGGAGAGTGGGGTATGGGAGAACTGCCATGAGCAGTGGAAATGTCGGGTCTGGGAGTGACGGGAGCTCTGGATCGTGCTCCCATGGTCCATTGAGTTGAGATAGAGCCATGTCAGGCCAGGTTATGGAGGTGGGAATGGTTGTGTCAGTTCTTCAAAGGCTTCCTCACAACCCAGTGAGCACGGCTGACAGAGACGAAGAGTTGGGATAAGGGGACCACCTTCAGGATGGCAATCTGTAACCAGAGGAGTGATCAGAGATGGAGCCACAATTATTTACAATGGAGATTAAACACTTGGACAGGGAAACTGAATGTCCTATCATCAAATTTACAGACAAGATAAAAACAGGTGGGAAGGCAAGCAGGGAGGATAAAAAAGAGTCTGCAGAGGGGTTATGGACAGATGGAATGAGGGGGTCACCCCTTGACAGATGGAATACCATGTGGGGAAGTGTGAGGTCACACACATGTTGCCGGGAGAATTAAGGAGGTGAATAAATACTGAAATGGGGAAAGACTGCAGGAGGCTGCAGCGCAGAGGGATCTGGGAGCTCTAGCCCATGAACCACAACATGCCAGCAGCCATGTTTAGCGAGTAATAGGGAAGGGAAAAGGAACGTTGGGCTTTAGTTCACAGGGAGGGAGGGATTTCCTAAATCTGTACAATGCATTAGTCAGACCCCAACTGGAATACGGTGAACAGTTTTGGATCCCCTGTGTCTGAGAAAAGACAGACTGACATTGGAGACAGTCCACTCAGCCGGTCCCCGGGAAGGAGGGACCGTCTCAGGGCCGATCCCCGGGAAGGAGGGACCGTCTCAGGGGCCGGTCCCCGGGAAGGAGGGACCGTCTCAGGGGCCGATCCCCAGGAAGGAGGGACCGTCTCAGGGGCCGGTCCCCGGGAAGGAGGGACCGTCTCAGGGGCCGATCCCCAGGAAGGAGGGACCGTCTCAGGGCCGGTCCCCGGGAAGGAGGGACCGTCTCAGGGCCAATCCCCGGGAAGGAGGGACCGTCTCAGGGCCAGTCCCCGGGAAGGAGGGACCGTCTCAGGGGCCGGTCCACGGGAAGGAGGGACCGTCTCAGGGCCGGTCCCCGGGAAGGAGGGACCGTCTCAGGGGCCGCTCCCCAGGAAGGAGGGACCGTCTCAGGGGCCGCTCCCCGGGAAGGAGGGACCGTCTCAGGGCCGCTCCCCGGGAAGGAGGGACCGTCTCAGGGCCGCTCCCCGGGAAGGAGGGACCGTCTCAGGGCCGCTCCCCGGGAAGGAGGGACCGTCTCATGAGGAGAGGTTGGGTCGGTTGGCGCCTGTATTTGTTGGAGATTGAACGGTTGTGATTTACTGAAACAGACACAATTCTCACAGGGATTTGACCTGGGGGTGGGGAGGGGGTTGTGAAGAGGTTGTTTCCCCTGGGTGGGACAGTCTCGGACCAGTGGGGCATCATCTCGGAGTAAGGGGTCAGACTGAGACAAGGAGCAATGTCTTCACCCCCTGAGGGGGGAAGAGTCGGTGGAAATCTTTACCACAGAACGCTATCGGGTCTGGGTTGTTCAGTACATTCAAGGCTAAAGATAGAGAGATTTTTAATCAGTCAGGGGTGGGGGGAATCGAGGGTTATGGGGGAGGGGGAGGCAGCAGGGTTGGGTTTGAGGATGATCAGATCGGCCATGATGACATTGATCGGCGAGCAGACACGATAGGCCGAATGGCCCTCCATCATATGGCCTCCTCGTTTGATCGATCGCAGCAAACGTTTCACTTTCTGAACACAATTTGGAGACTTCAGTGTTTATGATTGGGAAAGAAACAGCTTTTCTTGGGTTTAACAGAGAAAATATCTGGACTGGAAACGTTCGCTTGTTTGCGCGCTCTCCCTCTCTCTCTCTCTCTCTCTCTCTCTCTCTCTTTCCACGGATGCTGTCTGACATGTCGTGATCTACAGGACTTTGTTGTATTCAGTCCACATTGCAGCACCTGCAGTAACTTGCTTGTCCTTTGCCTTGTGTGCAGTTATGAGAACGGTAAACTGTGCAGGATTCTAAACCGTGGTGACAGCAGCATCAAATTGCAACAGGATATTGATAGATCGGGTGACTAGGCCTCACTGGCAGCAGATGGATTTTCAGTTAAGCTAAATGTGAGGTTAACCATCTCAGACCGTGGAAAGATAGGTCACAGTGTTTTTTAGATGGCACACATTTCATGCAGAGGCTGTCCAATGAGATTTGGAGGCCACAAGTGGATTCGGCAATGTTCGAGAAAGCTGATGGAACGCTGACCTTCATGTTGAAAGGGCTGGAGCCGAGGAATACAGAGGTTACGTTGCAGCTACACAAAACCCGAGCTTGAGCCCTTTAGAGGGTGGTGAGCAGATCTGGGCACGATACCCGAGGAAGGATGGTTTAGTCCTGGACAGAGTACACACCACACGTTCACCAGGATGGTCGCTGGAATTCAGGGGTTACATTACGCGGGAGATTAGACAAATTCGTGCTTTAGTGTGTAGAATTCAAGGTTAAGGGCTGATTGGATCAAAGTCTTCAGGATATTAACAAGTTAGATAAAATAAACTATTTCCACTGGTTAAAGATTCTCGAACTGGGTGCCCCGTCTGATGTCAGTCAGGTAAGATGTTACAACACACATCTATGCATAGGACGCTGCCACACGACTTAAAAGCTCATAGGCTTATGACACAAAAGGAGAAGGCGGTCAGTCACACTGTGACGATGTGGTTGGACACACTGTCACCAGGCGGGCAGTCACACTGTGACGATGTGGTCAGTCACACTGTGACGATGTGGTTGGACACACTGTCCCCAGGCGGGCAGACACACTGTGACGATGTGGTCAGTCACACTGTGACGATGTGGTCAGACACACTGTGACGATGTGGTCAGTCATACTGTGACCAGTCGGTCAGTCACACTGTGATGATGTGGTCAGTCACACTGTGACGATGTGGTCGGACACACTGTCACCAGGCGGGCAGACATAGTGTGACGATGTGGTCAGACACACTGTGACCAGTCGGTCAGTCACACTGTGACGACGTGGTCAGACACACAGTGATGACGTGGTCAGTCACACTGTGATGACGTGGTCAGTCACACTGTGACGATGTGGTCAGACACACTGTGACGATGTGGTCAGTCACTCTATAACGATGTGGTCAGTCACACTGTGACGATGGGGTCAGTCACACTGTGATGATATGGTCAGACACACTGTGACGATGTGGTCAGTCACACTGTGACGATGTGGTCAGACACACTGTGACGACGTAGTCAGTCACACTGTGACGACGTGGTCAGTCACACTGTGACGATGTGGTCAGACACACTGTGACAATGTGGTCAGTCACCCGGTGACCAGGCGGTCAGTCACACTGTGACCAGGCGGTCAGTCACACTGTAATGATGTAGTCAGACACAAGGTGACGATGGGGTCAGTCACACAGTGACCAGGCGGTCAGTCACACTGTGACGATGTGGTCAGTCACACTGTGACCAGTCGGTCAGTCACACTATGACGATGTGGTCAGGCACACTGTGACGATGTGGTCAGTCACACTGTGACAATGTGGTCAGGCACACTGTGACGATATGGTCAGTCACACTGTGACGATGTGGTCAGACACACTGTGACGATGTGGTCAGACACACTGTGACGATATGGTCAGTCACACTGTGACGATGTGGTCAGACACACTGTGACGATGTGGTCAGACACACTGTGACGATGTGGTCAGTCACACGTGACCAGGCGGTCAGTCACACTGTGACAATGTGGTCAGACACACTGTGACGATGTGGTCAGACACACTGTGATGATGTGGTCAGTCACACTGTGACGATGTGGTCAGACACACTGTGACGATGGGGTCAGACACACTATGACGATGTGGTCAGACACACTGTGACCAGTCGGTCAGTCACACTGTGACGATGTGGTCAGACACACTGTGACGACGTGGTCAGTCACACTGTGACGATGTGGTCAGACACACTGTGACAATGTGGTCAGTCACACGGTGACCAGGCGGTCAGTCACACTATGACGATGTGGTCAGGCACACTGTGACGATGTGGTCAGTCACAATGGGACGATGTGGTCAGTCACACTGTGACGATGGGGTCAGTCACACTGTGACGATATGGTCAGTCACACTGTGACGATGTGGTCAGACACACTGTGACGATGTGGTCAGACACACTGTGACGATGCGGTCAGACACACTGTGACGATGTGGTCAGTCACACGGTGACCAGGCGGTCAGTCACACTGTGTCGATGTGGTCAGTCACTCTGTGACGTTGGAGTCAGTCATACTGTGACGATGTGGTCAGACACACTGTGACGATTTGGTCAGTCACACTGTGACGATGTGGTCAGACACACTATGACGATGTGGTCAGACACACTGTGACCAGTCGGTCAGTCACACTGTGACGATGTGGTCAGACACACTGTGACGACGTGGTCAGTCACACTGTGACGATGGGGTCAGTCACACTGTGACGATGGGGTCAGACACACAGTGACGATGTGGTCAGTCACACTGTGACCAGTCGGTCAGTCACACTATGACGATGTGGTCAGTCACACAGTGACGATGTGGTCAGACACACTGTGACGATGTGGTCAGACACACTGTGACGATGTGGTCAGTCACACGGTGACCAGGCGGTCAGTCACTCTGTGACGATGTGGTCAGTCACTCTGTGACGATGGGGTCAGACACACTGTGACGATGGGGTCAGACACACTGTGACGATGTGGTCAGACACACTGTGACGACGTGGTCAGTCACACTGTGACGATGTGGTCAGTCACACTGTGACAATGGAGTCAGACACACAGTGACGATGTGGTCGGTCACACTGTGACCAGTCGGTCAGACACAGTGTGATGATGTGTTCAGTCACACTGTGATGATGTGGTCAGTCACACTGTGACGATGTGGTCAGATACACGGTGACGATGCGGTCAGTCACACTGTGATGATGCGGTCAGACACACTGTGACGATGCGGTCAGTCACACTGTGACGATGTGGTCAGATACACGGTGACGATGTGGTCAGTCACACTGTGACGATGCGGTCAGTCACACTGTGACAATGTGGTCAGATACACGGTGACGATGCGGTCAGACACACTGTGACGATGCGGTCAGTCACACTGTGACGATGCGGTCAGATACACGGTGACGATGTGGTCAGTCACACTGTGACAATGCGGTCAGTCACACTGTGACGATGTGGTCAGATACACGGTGACGATGCGGTCAGTCACACTGTGACGATGTGGTCAGACACACTGTGACGATGCGGTCAGTCACACTGTGACGATGTGGTCAGTCACACTGTGACAATGTGGTCAGATACACGGTGACGATGCGGTCAGTCACACTGTGACGATGTGGTCAGTCACACGGTGACGATGTGGTCAGTCACACTGTGACGATGTGGTCAGATACACGGTGACGATGTGGTCAGTCACACTGTGACGATGCGGTCAGTCACACTGTGACAATGTGGTCAGATACACGGTGACGATGCGGTCAGTCACACTGTGACGATGTGGTCAGACACACTGACGATGCGGTCAGTCACACTGTGATGATGTGGTCAGATACACGGTGACGATGTGGTCAGTCACACTGTGACGATGCGGTCAGTCACACTGTGACAATGTGGTCAGATACACGGTGACGATGCGGTCAGTCACACTGTGACGATGTGGTCAGTCACACGGTGACGATGTGGTCAGTCACACTGTGACGATGTGGTCAGTCACACTGTGAAGATGCGGTCAGACACACTGTGACGATGTGGTCAGTCACACTGTGACGATGCGGTCAGACAGACTGTGACGATGTGGTCAGATACACGGTGACGATGTGGTCAGTCACACTGTGACCAGGCGGTCAGTCACACGGTGACGATGTGGTCAGTCACACTGTGACGATGTGGTCAGTCACACTGTGACCAGGCGGTCAGTCACACGGTGACGATGTGGTCAGTCACACGGTGACGATGTGGTCAGTCACACTGTGACCAGGCGGTCAGTCACACTGTGACAATGTGGTCAGTCACACTGTGACGATGTGGTCAGATACATGGTGACCAGTCGGTCAGTCACACTGTGACGATGCGGTCAGACAAACTGTGACGATGTGGTCAGATACACGGTGACGATGTGGTCAGTCACACTGTGACGATGTGGTCAGTCACACTGTGACCAGGCGGTCAGTCACACGGTGACGATGTGGTCAGTCACACTGTGACGATGTGGTCAGTCACACTGTGACCAGGCGGTCAGTCACACGGTGACGATGTGGTCAGTCACACTGTGACGATGTGGTCAGTCACACTGTGACCAGGCGGTCAGTCACACGGTGACGATGTGGTCAGTCAGACAGCTCAGAACAAGGGGGAAGCCATTAGGGGAAGGTCTCATACAAAATCCTGATGGGTGTGGCCAGGCTAGATGGGGGAAGGATGTTCCCGATGTCAGGATGAAGGAGGGGCTGGGGTCACAGCTCAGGACAAGGGGGGAGCCACTCGGGGCTGAGATGGGGAAGAAGGTCTTCACTCAGATGGGAACCTGTGGGAGTCTCTCCAACAGGAAGCTGTAGGGGCCAGATTGTTAGGGATAGAGCTGGGCATGGCTCTTCCAGCGACAGGGACCAAGGGGGATGGGGAGAGGGTGGGAGTGGGGCACTGAGATTGGACGGGATGTGCTGGCTAAACGGGAAACTGGGCTACTCCTGCATCTACTTTCTGTCATTCAATGTTTACCCGCACCTCTACAAAAGGCTCAGTTGAGATGCTCCCGAGGCACTTAGGGATGGGCATCAAATGTTGGTATCTCCAACAATGCCCACATGCCCAGAGAGAGGATGAACAAGTGCACAGAAACGAGGCCAGTCCGTCTGGTGGTGAACCTCTCCGTGCTGGCTGGGGTCTGGACCCCACAAATCCCCCTCCACCCCCCACCAGAGGGTCCATGTAAAAGCCATCCTCAGGCGAATGGCTGGGAGTTTGTACAGGGTGTGGTGCTGTCACTGGGGCAGACCCTTGGAATTATATAACGGTGCTGCAGAGTGATGGAGTGAGCAGAGAGGGGTGTGTGTGACTGACTGGGAAGCTTCACAACCACCCAATTGTGAGCTGCTGAACAGCAGAGCATTGGATTCCTGAGATCATACAAATAATGAATAATTCACACTATTCACACACGAGCAGATTGTAGGGCTCACTGCACTGCCTCACCTATGGGCAGCACTCTGCTGATATACACACCGGGGGGGGTTAGCATCCCTTTACAGTGTCCCTCCATCAGGAACCCCCAGGGATATGGCCAGGGCCAGCACGGGGTTAGTTACAGAGTAACGCTCCCTCTACACTGTCCCCCCCATCAAACACACCCAGGACAGGGCCAGCACGGGGTTAGATACAGAGTAAAGCTCCCTCTACACTGTCACCCCATCAACCACTCCCAGGACAGGGCCAGCATGGGGTTAGATACAGAGTAAAGCTCCCTCTACACTGTCCCCCCCATCAAACACTCCCAGGGACAGGGCCAGCACGGGGTTAGTTACAGAGTAACGCTCCCTCTACACTGTCCCCTCCATCAAACACTCCCAGGGACAGGGACAGCACAGGGTTAGATACAGAGTAAAGCTCCCTCTACACTGTCTCTCCTCTCCCCCCCCCCCCCCCCCCACCCCCCCCCACCATCAAACAGGACAGGGACAGCCCGGGAGTAGAGACAGAGTAAAGCTCCTTCTACACTTTTCCCTCCCTTCCCCTCTGACAGTGCCCACTCGCTCAGCACTGACCCTCCGACAGGGCCCCCTCCCTCAGCACTAACCCTCCGACAGTGCCCACTCGCTCAGCACTGACCCTCCGACAGGGCTCCCTCCCTCAGCACTGACCCTCCCACAGTGCCCCCTCCCTCAGCACTGACCCTCCCACAGTGCCCAATCCCTCAGCACTGACCCTCCCACAGTGCCCCCTCCCTCCGCACTGACCCACCCACAGTGCCCAATCCCTCAGCACTGACCCTCCCACAGTGCCCACTCCCTCAGCACTGGCACCAGTTTTAGGCTGGGTGTGATGTTGCTGAGGTGGGATTGTGGGTCAGCGGGCCAGTTGATCTGGCAGTGTCTGGGAGCTGGTGTCCGTACCTGTAACCGTTTCACTGGGGTGGTTTGATGTGCTGTATCTCAGATGCTGGATGAGGCAGAGAGGTGCCTGAAAGGAACATATGGCTTGGGCGTCAGAAGGTGAGATGTGCCAAAGTTTCCTGGGCTGACAGTAATTGCAATCCTCATTGTCTTGTCCCCTGGCTGCATCCCGTGCTAACTGCCTGCTTTTATAGAAACTTCCTTCAGTTGATCAGCGGTGCAGGATAAGGGCAGAGAATAAAACATCAGGGGGCTCACCACGTATCGATTGTGGAGGATTAAGCTCAATCCTGTCCCAACATGGGTTGGCTTCTGATTATCTCTGTGATCTCACTGTGCTGCCAACCAGACCATCTCCTCCCCATGCCACCCACCCCCTGCAATCCCAGAGGTCTCCTTCCACCAGCCAGCATTTGTTTCGTTGTGCACTGCCTTGTCACTCAGTGAGCTGTATGACTTTGTACTCCTGCCCTAATCCAGACTCTGGCCCTGACCCTCTGACAGTGCTCACTCCCTCAGCACTGACCCTCCGACAGTGCTCACTCCCTCAGCACTGACCCTCTGACAGTGCCCACTCCCTCAGCACTGACCCTCTAACAATGCGTCGCTCCCTCAGCACTGACCCTCCGACAGTGCGGTGCTCCCTCAGCACTGACCCTCCGACAGTGCGGTGCTCCCTCAGCACTGACCCTCCGACAGTGCATCGCTCCCTCAGCACTAACCCTCCGACAGTGCCCACTCCCTCAGCACTGACTCTCTGACTGTACCCACTCCCTCAGCACTGACCCTCTGACAGTGCATCGCTCCCTCAGCACTGACCCTCTGACAGTGCATCCCTCCCTCAGCACTGACCCTCCGACAGTGCCCACTCCCTCAGCACTGACCCTCTGACAGTGCCCACTCCCTCAGCACTGACTCTCTGACTGTACCCACTCCCTCAGCACTGACCCTCCGACAGTGCATCGCTCCCTCAGCACTGACCCTCTGACTGTACCCACTCCCTCAGCACTGACCCTCTGACAGTGCCCACTCCCTCAGCACTGACCCTCTGACAGTGCCCACTCCCTCAGCACTGACCCTCCGACAGTGCATCGCTCCCTCAGCACTGACCCTCTGACAGTGCCCACTCCCTCAGCACTGACCCTCTGACTGTACCCACTCCCTCAGCACTGACCCTCTGACAGTACCCACTCCCTCAGCACTGACCCTCTGACAGTGCCCACTCCCTCAGCACTGACCCTCTGACTGTACCCACTCCCTCAGCACTGACCCTCTGACAGTGCCCTCTCCCTCAGCACTGACCCTCCGACTGTACCCTCTCCCTCAGCATTGACCCTCTGACAGTGCCCACTCCCTCAGCACTGACCCTCTGACAGTGCCCACTCCCTCAGCACTGACCCTCTGACTGTACCCACTCCCTCAGCACTGACCCTCTGACTGTACCCACTCCCTCAGCACTGACCCTCTGACAGTGCCCACTCCCTCAGTGCTGTACAGTCATATTTTCTGGGTATTTAATACTGTGTCAGTTTTCTTGACTATTTGATCTCCACCTGAAGGACACTACCTCTCCTTCATCCTGCTTTTTATTAGCTCATCGGTCCTTGAATTTACCCAGATTTCAAACTTCAGTTCCTGATTATCACAGCCTCTGCTGCCACTCCCCATTTCTCTGTCCCCCCCACCCCTTTCCTTCACCCGCTATCTCCCCCTTCCCACTCCCCATCTGTCTTTCTCACTCCCACTTCCAGTCCCTCACTCTGCGCCATTCCTCCTTCCCTGTCCCCCTCTCTTCCTTTCCCTGCCCCCCACTCTCTGTCACTATGTCACAGCGAGTCTGGCTGTGGGGAGGGCTGAGAGCTAGAGGGATCTGATCCTGAAGGGGAGAGGACATGTTAACTGGGACTGACAGCAAGGAAAGCAGTCAATAACATGACAGAGAGAGAGAATGGGCAACAGAGAGAGAGGGAGGTGGGGGAGGAGGTGTGAGTGAATGTGACAGAGAGAGCAGAAAGAGCAAACAGAGGGAGGGCAATAGAGAGACAGAGAGAGGGGACAGAGTTTGTCACAAAAAGAAAGGGAGAGGGAATAAACGGAGGGAGGGGAAATGGGGGCCGAGCGAGAGAGAGAAAAACATAAAAAAGAGTTAGGGAAAGGGGACGGATGGAGAGAGTGAGAGAGGAGACAGCGGGAAAGGAGACTGGGATGGGGAGAAAGAGCGAGGAGATGGGACAGGCAGAAAGAGAGTGAGCAAGGAGATAGAAGGAAAGAGGGGCCAGGTGGTGAGAGAGTAGGTAGGGAGAGAGAGAGAGAGAGGAATGAGACAGAGGGAGAAAGGAGACAGTGAGGGGGAAGAGTGTGAGAGAGAGAACAGACAGAGGGAGTGAAGGAGACAGAGAGGAGAAGGGGAGAGAAGGGAAACAGGGACAAAGCGAGGAAAGACAATGAGAGTGGAGACAGTGAGATTGTGAAGGGGGGGAGACGGAGGGAGAGGAGGCTGGAGAGAGAGAGAGAGCTGGGTTTGGAACAATCATCATGGATTTGAATGAATGGGTAAATTTACACCCAATGTTCCTTTTGCCTCAGTTTCCTCATTTACAGTGTTAAAGCTTTAGATCATCACAATTATCTCTTCAGGTTACCCAGGCAACATGGGAACTGAAAGAGAGGCTACCTCCTCCTTTCCCATCTCATTCACCACCCCCATTTCCTAACTGTACATCTCAGCTTGGGGCCTGATGTAATCCACCGACTCAGACCAACTCACTAATCCTGCACAAGCATCTCTCCATCCCCCCCTCAATCCCTGTCCCCTCCTCCAAACCCAACACCCCCTCCCTATCCCTGTCACATCATCCAGCCCCTACACCCCTCCCTATCCCTGTCACCTCCTCCAGCCCCTACACCCCCTCCCTATCTCTGTCCCCTCCTCCAGCCCCTACACCCCCTCCCTATCCCTGTCACCTCCTCCAGCCCTACACCCCTCCCTATCCCTGTCCCCTCCTCCAGCCCCTACACCCCCTCCCTATCCCTGTCACCTCCTCCAGCCCCTACACCCCCTCCCTATCTCTGTCCCCTCCTCCAGCCCCTACACCCCCTCCCTATCCCTGTCACCTCCTCCAGCACCTACACCCCCTCCGTATCCCTGTCACCTCCTCCAGCCCCTACACCCCCTCCCTATCTCTGTCCCCTCCTCCAGCCCCTACATCCCCTCCCTATCTCTGTCTCCTCCTCCAGCCCTACACCCCCTCCCTATCTCTGTCCCCTCCTCCAGCCCGTACACCCCCTCCCTATCTCTGTCCCCTTCTCCAGCCCCTACATCCCCTCCCTATCTCTGTCACCTCCTCCAGCCCCTACACCCCCTCCCTATCTCTGTCACCTACTCCATCCCCTACACACCCCTCCCTATCTCTGTCATCTCCTCCAGCACCTACACTACCCTCCCTATCTCTGTCATCTCCTCCAGTCCCTACACCCCCTCCCTATGTCTGTCACCTCCTCCAGTCCCTACACCCCCTCCCATTCTCTGTCACCTCCTCCAGTCCCTACACCCCCTGCCAATCTCTGTCACCCCCTCCAGCCCCTACACCCCCTCCCTATGTCTGTCACCTCCTCCAGCCCCTAAACCCCCTCCCTATCCCTGTCCCCTCCTCCAGCCTTCCCCCACCCCCCCCCCCATCCCTGTCCCCTCCTCCGGCCCCTACACCTCCTCCCTATCTCTGTCCCTTCCTCCAGCCCCTACACCCCTCCCTATCTCTGTCCCTTCCTCCAGTCCCGACACCCCCTCCCGATCTCTGTCCCCTCCTCCGGCCCCTACACCTCCTCCCTATCTCTGTCCCTTCCTCCAGCCCCTACACCCCCTCCCTATCTCTGTCCCTTCCTCCAGTCCCTACACCCCCTCCCTATCTCTGTCACCTCCTCCAGCCCCTACACCCTCTCCGACAGTGCGGCACTCCCTCAGCACTGACCCTCTGACAGTGCCCTCTCCCACCGCACTGACCCTCCGACAGTGCCCACTCCCTCAGCACTGACCCTTCCACAGTGCCCACTCCCTCAGCACCGACCCTCTGACAGTGCCCCCTCCCACAGCACCGACCCTCCGACTGTGCCCACTCCCTCAGCACTGACCCTCTGACAGTGCCCACTCCCACCGCACTGACCCTCCGACAGTGCCCACTCTCTCAGCCCTGACCCTCTGACAGTGCCCACTTCCACAGCACTGACCCTCCGACAGTGCCCACCCCTCAGCACTGACCCTCCGACAGTGCCCACTCCCTCAGCACTGACCCTCTGACAGTGCCCACCCCCTCAGCACTGACCCTCTGACAGTGCCCACTCCCACAGCACTGACCCTCTGACAGTGCCCACCCCCTCAGCACTGACTCTCCGACAGTGCCCACTACCACAGCACTGACCGTCTGATAGTGCCCACTCCCACAGCACTGACCCTCCGACAGTGCCCGCTCCCTCAGCCCTGACCCTCTCACAGCTCCAACTCCCTCAGCCCTGACAGTGTGACACTCCATCCCCCCCTGCTGAAATTGCTGAATGTATTTGACGTTGTGAGAGATACAGAAGAGTATTAGTGTCAGAGGGTCGTCAGATGGGACTTCCTGATCAGATGCAAGTGAGCGCCTGCTGTTTATAACTCAAACAATTACTGCACTCTAGTGGCACCAATGTGTATTCCATATAGAACACAGAACATAGAATATTCCAGCTCAGTCCAGGCCCTTCGGCCCTTGGGGTTCTGCTGACCTGTGAAACCAATCTGAAGCCCATCTAACCTACACTATTCCGGTATCATCTTCATGTTTATCCAATGACCCTTTTAAATGCCCATAACGTTGGGGAAGTCTACAACTGTTGCAGGCAGTGTGTTCCACACCCCTCCTACTCTCTGAGTAAAGGACCTATCTCTGACATCTGTCCCATATCTATCACCCCTCAATGTAAAGCTATGTCCCCTTGTGTTAGCCATCACCATCTGAGGAAAGAGGCTCTCACTGTCCACCCTATCTAATCCTCTGATCATCTTGTATGTCTCTATTAAGTCACCTCTCAGCCTTCTTCTCCTAACAAAAACAGCCTCAAGTCCATCAGCCTTTCTTCATACTAGGCAACATCCTGGTAAATCTCCTCTACACCTTTTCCAATGCTTCCACATCCTTCCTATAATGCGGCGACCAGAACTGTATACAATACTCCAAGTATGGCCACACCAGAGTTTTGTACAGCTGCAACATGACCTCATTGGTCTGAAACTCAATCCCTCTACCAGTAAAAGCTAACACACCATACACCTTCTTAATAACCCTATCGACCTGGGTGGCAACTTTCAGGGATCTATGTACGTGGACACTGTGATCTCTCTCTGCACATCCACACTACCAAAAATCTAACCATTAGCCCAGTACTCTGTATTCCTGTTACTCCTTCCAAAGTAAATCACGTCACACTTTTCAGCATTAAACTCCATTTGCCACCTCTCAGCCCAGCTCTGTAGCTTATCTATGTCCCTCTGCAACATCCTTCCGCACTGTCCACAACTCCACCGACCTTAATGTCATTCGCAAATGTTCTAACCCATCCTTCTAAGCCCTCATCCAGGTCACTCATAAAAATGACAAACAGCAGTGGCTTGAAAACAGATCCTTGCGGAACACCTCTAGTTACTGAACTCCAGGATGAACATTTCCCATCAACCACCACCCTCTGTCTTCTTTCAACCAGCCAATTTCTGTTCCAAACCGTTAAATCACCCTTAACCCCACACCTACATATTTTCTGCAGAAGCCTACTGTGGGGAACCTTATCCAGGTTATATATCCCGATGTACTCCAGGAGGAACAGAGATCGGGAGAGGGTGTAGGGGCTGGAGAAGGGGACAGAGATAGGGAGGGGGGTGTAGGGGCTGGAGGAGGGGACAGAGATAGGGAGGGGGTGTAGGGGCTGGAGGAGGGGACAGAGATAGGGAGGGGGTGTCGGGGCTGGAGGAGGTGACAGGGATAGGGAGGGGGGTGTCGGGGCTGGAGAAGGGGACAGAGATAGGAAGGGGGTGTAGGGGCTGGAGGAGGGGACAGAGATGGGGGAGGGGGTGTAGGGGCTGGAGGAGGGGACAGAGATAGGGAGAGGGTGTAGGGGCTGGAGGAGGGGACAGGGATAGGGAGAGGGTGTAGGGCTGGAGGGGGGGACAGAGATCGGGAGGGGGTGTAGGGGCTGGAGGAGGGGACAGAGATAGAGAGGGGGTGTAGGGGCTGGAGTAGGGGATAGGGAGGGGGTGTCGGGGCTGGAGGAGGTGACAGGGATAGGGAGGGGGTGTCGGGGCTGGAGGAGGGGACAGGGATAGGGAGAGGGTGTAGGGGCTGGAGGAGGGGACACAGATAGGGAGGGGGTGTAGGGGCTGGAGGAGGGGGACAGGGATAGGGAGGGGGTGTCGGGGCTGGAGGAGGGGACGGGGATAGGGAGGGATGGCCTTTCTCTGCTGTGGACAATATGACCTTACTGCAGCCAACGTGCCATTTGCTGTGCAGTTGCCCAGATGGTGAACAAACCTTGTTCCCTTGTGAGCCGTGGAGATCTGCAGTCAATCTGTTGCTGTTGGTACCGTGCACAGCAAGATGCCGCAACCAATCAGTGGAGACTTTCAGCCCCTGCACAACTCCCTCCAACTCTCCATACATACACACCATCCCAACTTGGAACGATGTCATCATTTCTTCAGTGTCACCAAGTCCAAATCCTGAAAATCCCTCTCTGACACCCCTAACCACCGTCCTGTCCACCCTGCTAACTCTGCAACAGTGCAGCTTTCTGACAGTGCCCACTCCCTTAGCACTGACCCTCTGACAGTGTGGCACTCCCTGAGCACTGATCCTCTGACAGTGCAGTGCACCCTCAGCACTGACCCTGCAACAGTGCAGCACTCCCTCAGCACTGACCCTCCGACAGTGCCCAGTCCCTCAGCACTGACCCTCCGACAGTGCCCACTGCCTCAGCCCTGACCCTCCGACAGTGCCCAACTCCCTCAGCACTGACCCTCCGACAGTGCCCACTCCCTCAGCACTGACCCTCCGACAGTGCCCACTCCCTCAGCACTGACCCTCCGACAGTGCCCACTCCTCAGCACTGACCCTCTGACAGTGCCCACTCCCTCAGCACTGACCCTCTGATAGTGCCCACTCCCTCAGCACTGACCCTCCGACGGTGCAGTGTACCCTCAGCGTTGACCCTCCGACAGTGCGGCGCTCCCTCAGCGCTGACGCTCCAACAGTGTGGTACTCCCTCAGCACTGACCTTACCACAGTTCGGTGCTCCAACTGATCCTCTGACACTGCAGCATTCCGTCTGAGCTGTCGGTGCTTCCCACTGTCCTTCTGACAGCACAGTGCTCCCTCAGCCCTGAAGTCATTTGCCAGCAGCGTTTTTCCCAGTGGGAAGACTGTCTCTGTGAAAGTGGTGTCTGATGGAGAGACTCTCTGCCCTGTCTGAAAGGAGGAGTTGTGATGTCACATTGCAATGAAGTCATTTCTCGAGTACTGTGCACAAGTCTGGTCATCCAAGGAAGGACGTTCATACATATGAAAGTTCAGAAAGGATTTACCAGGCCATTGGTGGGAATGGAGGCTGGAGTTAGAAGCAAACGGCTAGATCGCTGGGGACATTTTCCATTGGCATTGGGGAGATTTTAGGAGACCTGACAGAGGTTTCGAAAATCATGGGGAGCATTGATGAGGTGAATAATACAGGTCTTTTCCCTGTGGTGGGAGAGTTCAAAACAAGGGGGCATGTATAAA